>NC_056735.1:510975541-511060541 GCF_019279795.1 Protopterus annectens | reverse complement strand
TCTACTCAGCACAATGATAAGGTAGCTTGTCAAAAGGTTTTATCTTCTTCCTATCACCTTCACTATTCTTTAAGTTAGAGAAAATCTTTCTTTGTCATCATATCATGAGTTAAATTTGGAACAAAGGCAACAGGATGATTTGCCTTTCCAAAACAGACATTATTTCCACTTGATTAATGGGATACTGTTTCTTATCATCACAAATTCTGATTACTTCAACTGCTTTTTAGTAAGGGTCTTCTTTTTACAAAGACTGTGCATTTAAAAGATTAATCATACGGGCTGAGTTTAATAGTGTCTGCAGCACCCTGTTATCAATTAAAACGTTGCTCGTAATTAATTTTGCAGTAGCACAGCAGCAGAAACTAGAAGCAGCTATACTGGCAGACAATTTATCAAATGTCATAAACTCAAGCTTAGTAGTAGTATGTTTTTCACTGGTCAAAATTTTCACAGGTTGAACAGTCCTATTGCTTCTTTTACAAAGCTTCCAATATCTTGAAGAAAGTATATGCCTACTCTTTATACTTTCTGTTCATACCAGAATTTGACCTCAGCCTTACCATAGTTTAGGCTGTTCAGTTTTGAAAACAGGTTCATTGCAGAGCAATACATCTAGTCATACATGAACATGTTCGGCATCTTTTTAGTCAGTCTGAAAGGCAAGGTTTCTTAAAATAGAATACAATGCCTTTTAATTTTATTAATTACAAGTATTTGTTTCATTTAACTTTACTATGCTAAACTTCAATTTAAGCATAGTTTATATACATACCTTAAATTACATAATTAAGATTTTACCCTATACTTAAGATAGAATGCCCAGCTATAAAACTTTTGATATGGTTTCTCATAAGTAACACCAGCTTGAGCTAACAGTGCTTTTTAACTTTATCATAGTATCAATATTCAGTCCCTACCACATCCATGAAGGTTTTTAAAGATTCACCAGTTAACTGTGCAAAGAGGACTCTAGCCCAATGATTCTGGGTCCATCCCTCCTGGTGGGTACATCATTCAAAGGCCATATATTATTACTTGAGTTCTTCCTCCCTGGACACTTGAAATGTGTTTGGCACCAGCATTTGGAAAATCCCCACTAATCCCTTGGCAGCAGCAGGAGCAATGGTCTGTGAGGCAGTGGGTTTGTGATCATTGTCTTGCAGAGAAACCAACATAAACATACCCCATGAATCTTCTTGCCCACATCCAAAACTGCTGTACTCTCCAAACTGGATAAAAAATGCTCAGTTAATGGTCTTTAAAGCAGTACAAAGTATAATTCAGGAAAATTATGACATAAAATTTGTGCCAAATATAACAGCTGTAGGCAATGTCATGTTTTATAATAATAAAGTAGACACCACCAATTCACTAACACTAAACAGAAAGGAAAAAAATAGTGCAGTGAACTCTTCTTACACACACACACACACACACACACACACACACACACACACACACACACACACACACACACACACACACACACACACACACACACACACACACACACACACACACACACACACACACACACACAGATATATGTAATATGTTTGCATACATTCTTTCTGTCTGATTGGATACACATTTGATTGATAAGATAGTGGAGTTTAAATCAGAGTAAATGCAGAGTTATGGCAATTCACTGTTGAGCTGTCTACAAAAGCCTGAATGTATGGTGTGTTTGTATTGTTATGTAGTATACTGTAGACTTTGTGCAAGGGTTATGTGAAATATTTTACATCAGTATTATAATTATTGGTGTTTACTTTTTCTATTGGAATGCCAGTAATGACTGCACTGAATTAATGGCAGTATTTGTTTCTTAGCAATTGTTTGTAGTTTGCTTTGGTCTGTAGGTAGCATGAGATGGACAGGTTGCTGGTGTGTTATGTGTCTGGAGATCTGTGAGTTATTTTGTAGATTGCAGCTATGCAGGATGACTGTGGGTTGCAAAATAGAAATGCTTCCTTTCCCCACTGCTGTGAGAGATAAGAACTGGTATATATATAAAAAGTATATTAAAAGTAGCAGACGTGTGCAGGGTACAGCTCCTTACATAGGGTGGGGAGCAGAAGAGCTTGTCTCCCTGAGGAAGTCTTTAGTTTGATGTTAGATGTGACTTTTTTATTAATTTCTGCCATTTTTTATTCTGTTCTGATTTTATTTTGATAAGATGTGAGTGCTTTATTTTCAGTGCTGTGACTGTCACTCTAATATTGTAGTTCACCAATTCTTAAGTACTTGGGTGTCCAGCATTAACATACTCTTCCAGTATAATAGTATTAATAAAATGTGCATGACAGACTGATTTTTTATTAAGGCTACAGATATTTTCCCCATGCATAGTCTCACTGCATCTCTTTGGATAGGTCCCATGTCTTACATACCTTTTTCTGAATTCCCATTCATATTTGCTCATGTATACTACTCCTGACAAACACCAGATATTGGCACTGCTCTCTTTTATGTCTGTTAAAGAATTAATAGCAATGTGCTGCTGATAGGGTTTTGTCAGAGAAGACCAGCACCTTCAGCACTCATACTTTGGGAATGCAATTATTACATTTTTCTAGCTGTTCTTGTTGTGTCCTGTGTGCTTTCTGTGGGATCTTCAGTTGCATCTCTACAAAGAAAACTTACAAGCACATTCTACATCATTCTGACTTTCACTTAGGACTGCTGGCTAAGTCCATTTACCAAAACTTCAAGCCACAAGCTTCAAAAATTGTTTACTTCTTGCAGACCTCTCTTTACCTCCCCTGCCCTTTGTAGACTTCTTTCAACCTCTCCTACACAATGCTTTCAGTGTGTTTTTGACATATAAAACTGACACTGGAACTGGCATTTATTTAAAATAAAAAAGTACATACTTTTTCTGCATTTCATGCATTTTCCTGTCTTACCTTTGGCTGTTTACTTAATAACTGTCCACTACAGTTCAGCCGAAGTCTGTGGGAGCATTGCACATCTATGAATAGATTGGTTTATATACCTTGCCATTGTCTGGGTCTGTTGTGACTTTTACTATGATAGAATCTCTCCTGCTTAACTGTAAGTCATACCATACATCAAAATAAGTACTGACCATCTTCTGTTTGTAAAGTTCCTACCATTTCATACCCTTTCTGAATGACTGGATAACAGTTTATGAATTTGCCTGCAGTTACATTAATTAATACTTCTTAATCTCACCTCTGTTTCATAGTCTACCCAGGGCATTTGACACAGAAGATGGGATTCTTCACAGCCGTTAAATAGTGGCTCTTATTCTTAGTTTGGTTTACAACATTATACAGAACTGTCTTTTGGTTTGTTATTAGCTATTCACATTTTAATCAATGACGGATGTATAGTGTTTCTGTTTGATTATAGCAAATGTACTAGGTATGTGATTACAGCTCTTGTATTAAGTATTCTAATGCATTCTAATACTTCCAGGGTGATAAAAGACACTGATTCTTTGTGGCATGTATAGTCTAAAAATATAACACAAATCAGGGATTTTTAAACTTTCATGTTATGTAGTTATATAAAGGCTGATTTCAAAAATGTATTTTCCTGTTCCTCTACTACAGCAACCACCCTATTTTTGTCTATAGTTATTTACTGCATTATCTTTATTGTCCATTTGTATTTGGCCACACTTTTGGTTTTCTGGTATGGAGTAGCAACTACTGAGATGCTGAGAGCCCAAGACAAATAGGCATATCTGTCTTCTTTATCTCTTCTCTTGCAAGAATCATTTGCAGACACACCCTTTCCCAATCAGTTAGAAAAATAAGTTTCCTCCAGCATGCGCAGCTATACCTGTGCTAATTAGACCTGTTGCCACAACCTTTAGAAATATGGTCTTCAGGTCAGCAGACTTCATCCACATCTGTCAGCATTGTAAGTCTTAATGTGCATACATTCTTTGTAAGTGCTTGGAGGACAGATCCCTCTTGCCCTGGGTAGACTACTCTTAAATGCAACTACTCAGTGCTGCAGTGACTTTCATAATATTTAATATTAAGACTGGAATTGGAATTAATTTAGAATGATAGCTGTTTGGTTAATTATAGCCCTCTGATTATCTACTTACTTATTTCCTGTTCACTACCAAATATTTTGTGCCTCTGTGGTGACTGGGTATGCCCAAATTGATTTGTTCAGCTTCTCATGGGCTGGGTGCATTTTAAAGTGTATGCCTTGCGGACCATGTTTATATCCCTTCTGAATGACTGGGTTATATTGTTTATGAAATTGCCCTCAGTTCTAGTAAATATTATACCACACTGCCCCTTTCCCTTCATAGTCTTGCAAGTTAGATAGAGTCCTAGTAGCCATTAAACAGCTGCGCACATTTTAGCTCAATTTGTATTATTGTACAGAACTGCCTATTTTTTTTATTTACACTCAAACTATTAAATATTGCTGGCTATATGGAATTTGTATTTTTATTGCAGCTAATGTTTTGTGCTATCGCAGCTAAGCTGTAAGGCATTTTCATGCTTGCAGTGTGACAAAAGCTGTTGTTTCTTGTTTGTAGTAAGGCACGGTCATTGTATTCAGGTCAGCCATGCAATGTAGAGTCTTTGCTTTTAGTTTCATAGATTATGCAGTTATATAAAGACTGATTATGCAGTTGTGGTTTCCCTGTTTATGCATTGCACAGGCTTCCCATTTGTTTTCCTGTGGCTGGCTATCAAATCAATTTCATTACAATAAGGCTATATTCATTAATGATTCGTAGATGCTCATGCTTTTTAATTTTGCACCTAAGAGAATATCTGAGATGTTGATTGCAAAAATGGCTAAGTATCTTATCCTTTCTTCCCAGCAGCTGACCATCACGTGACATCAATTACTGTCCTGCTTCAACAGGTCTGCTGGACCCACCTTAACCTCCCACAGACTGATCACCCTACAGCAGGCTGGCAAGCTCTGCAATTACAACTTTCAAGAAGTGCACTTCCATACATACAAAGTCTCCTAATTAAGTCATTTACAACTGGCAGCATGGACCTACTGCAACAACCTTAGGCTGTCTCCCTCCCCTAGGATAGGTGAGCTGACATTGGCGACTCACTCCCATCCTCCCAAACCTAGATGACTGGACACGTATTCACAAACTTACCACTGTGGGCACCAGGAGAAAGGAGGTGTGGCCTGTGGAGGATAATGGCAAGGTGTTAATGGCTATAAGACTCAGTGGCCTTGGAATATGTAGCTATGAATTGTAACGAGTAATTTCATGCAGGAAGTGTTTCCATTTGTAAATGTTTCTTTCTGATACTGTGTTGGCGGCCTGCCAGGGGTGAATACAGAGCATGTTTATGTGCTCTACAGGCATCATCAGGATGTATGTTAGCATTTGTATGTTCTGTAAATTTCATTCAAAGAAATTATATTACTCAGCTAAGTTATGCTGAGCAACACATTTATATTTCTTTGTCATCATTCATTGACAGCTGTAACTCAAGCATAAGATGTGTAGTTGTACTCTTTTAAGTCCTTGTTCAGATTCATAGTTTAATACATGGTTTAGAAGCATATGAATCATACACCATACTGTAGATCACAGTTTACATAATATCTGCATACCGGGACTCTTTCATGTATACAGTTCTGTATTTATTTACTTTATAATGTTCAAAGAAGTCTAGGAAACTTTTTGCTTAGGGCATGGAATATAAGTTTTGCTATGTACTTACCATATGTAACTGCATATAATACTTATGAATACTGCCCTCCGTTTCTTGTTTGCATATAATGTTTTAGAATATATGCAAAGTTTAGGCTGTGTAATAAGTGTAGCCACATATTGTAAAGCAGGGACTTTTAAAATGTCAAATTACATGGCTGTATAAACATTAATTACTGACCTGCCATGTGCCTCTTTTTTATTATACTGGATAAGCAATTTCTGACTGTGGTTATTTATTGAATTAAACAATTGTACTAAGGCTATAATCACTAGCGAAGCCACGGTGGTACAGTGGAAGTGTTGTTACCTCACAGCAAGAGGTTCTCCCATTCGATTCTCAGCTTGGCTGGGGAGTGCCTTCTGTGTGGAGTCTGCATGCCCTCCCCGTGGTTGGGTAGCATTCGTAAGACATGCGTACGTAAATGGGCATGCCTTCGTTGAAGGTTGGGCATTGAGCTGGCACCTCAGCATTTCATAAAACAAAAAATTAACTGCCAATCATTAGCGGAGCGGAGTTCCGCTGTGGCAACCCCTTACCGGGAAAAAGCCGAAAGACAAACAAAAACTAAGGCTATAATCACTGTTTATTTATATTTGGTTGCCCATTCTATTTTTGTATCCAGAATAATGTCTGATAAGATAAATGTCCAGACAGCTAACCATATTGTTCTTTTACCTACAAAAGTCATTTATAATGCCTGAACTGGCCCATGGGAAAAAAAAAAAACGTTTTGTGATCGTTCTTCAGCTGCACTTGTGCTAATTAGATCTTCAGCCACAAACTACAAAGATCTAACAAAACAGTAGGCCTCATTAATGTCCACCAGTACTGCAAGCACTGAAAAATATAAACTGTTTATACAAAGTTTGCTGACAATACAGCTCCTCCTTGGACTCAAAATAAATTATTTTAACCTCCTTTACTCAATACTTGCAGTATCTTACCTAACATATAATACTATAATAATAACTGACATTCATTTAAAAACAAAAAAGTTTGCTTGTATATTTTCCCCATAGCGTTCAAGCTTTTCCTGATTCAGTTTTGACAGTATATACGTATGCAATTCCATTCTGCATGAATTTTGCTAGTTTGTCTCGAAACACTGAATGCACAATTAATTGATTTACAGTTCACTACTGACTGGCCTGCTTTGATATCCACCCAACCTCATTGCCTGCTACCACAGTCATTTCTATTTTGATAGTCTTTTTGCCTTTCTTCCAATCTAATACATCCATTCCATTTAACAGACAAAGACAACACAAAAAAATCCAAACTAATAGCAATAAACTACAAACACTTAAAAGTGCATCATTCAATAAGCATTTCAGTTCCATGAAATAATCCACAAAAACTCCCATTAATATAACCTCTAGTCTAACACTCTAAAATGAATATTAATTGAAACGTTTATCTCCCATGTTGCAAAGTAGTCACAGCAATATTACTAGTTTCTTTAAGCATTCTTACGTCTATCACTAGCTGAATAACTATAGTGAAGTATTAGGCTGGTAATGACATACTCTCATCTTAAAACATTTAATAATACAGTTTTGAATTCCTTCTAAAATACTCTTTTAGCAGTTCAGCAAAATTGCACAATATTAAAATTGTTGCTGTCACACTGCTGCTATTGCTGCAGTATGGTGATGTCAATGGTGATGTCAAACTCAGCGATGAACATAAGCTAGCCTATCTAAATTGCCTACTGCAAAAACAACTCTGATTTGCATCTCTTATCCTTGGTAGTACAAATAACTAATGGACCGCATTAGAAACAAGGACAAAATTACTTACAGTTTTGAAGTCCTAACTAAAGAAAGACTAGCTATTAACTTCAATTAAGGATTCTGACAAATTCTATGACAATGTTCCTGAAAAGTTTAATGGTGGAAGTGTCCTACATTGTAAATTAAAATGCAAACTTATCTTTCACATTTATCAGTAGAAGTAATATTTTTCTGACACAACATCCAACTAGTTATTCATTCAAATTGAACTCAAAGGTCACACTATTGCATAAGCTGACTGAATACCAGCCTTCATGTTAATTGCCATTAAAAATATAATTATGAAAGCTTATCTAGAAACAACAGATTACTATTATAATTTTTACATAGTACATATCGCATCCATCCATCCATCTATCCATAGCCCCTTTTTGCCATTTTTGAACATAAAGTCAGGGTGTCCTTTTAATATTAACAGTTAAGTAGAGCCAATATTTACACCACTGGGTAGTAAGCCCTGCCATAGCTAGCCACATCCATATTAAATAATGTAACCATATATATAAACTTTCTCAGACTACTTTATTTTTATTTTATTTATTTAACATTTGTTTTACTGGGAAACTACTGGTATATTTCCCATAGTTTCAGACATGTCTTAATCATATCAACTTCCAAAACAAAATTCCAAATGTCAACTTGCGATTTCTGCTCAAAAGCTGACATATGCATACTTGCAAAGATTCTGGAATAATAATTCATAACCAAATCTGAAAATATTTCATTAAATACATCATACTCACTGTGACATAATACATAATAATTCATAACCAAATTTGAAAATATTTCATTAAATACATCATACTCACTGTGACTGTCCAGTAATCAAGGAGCCTGAATTCTCACCCCTCACACTTGAAAGGGACATTCACTTGGAATACAAATGGATACACTCAGTATTTTCAGTTGCAGCTCTCTGCACTAAGTACAATTTCCCTTAAGTACACAAGGAATGCACTCAGTTGAGGGTCTGGATCTCTCTATGTGTCTCCCTCCAGGTCCCCAGTAAGACTCCGCCACTGGTACAGCTGTAGGGTTAGGTCCTCAACCGAGTGTCCAAGCCAAGTCTTCCAGCACCCTCTCTGTGAAACCAGTGCTTTGTGTCCCTCCTCCAAGCCATTGATACACACACAGACACACACACACACACACACACACACACACACACACACACACACACACACACACACACACATATGGGTTTACTTCATATGACCTAAATTTCATTTGACTGAAATTCATTTGACTGAGACCAAAACACCGAAAGTTCAAAAGACTGAAAAATCATTTCACTGAAGTCATAACACTGACACATTAAAGTAAAAGGTATATGCCCATTTCCCCACTGTAGTGCGATCCTGGAGTTAGTATATATAGCTGGGGGGTGGGGGAAACAGCCCCCCAAAGTTTAGGTAAATATTGTTTTCTGCAAAGAGTTATTCATTCCAGTTATGCATATCCATGTGTATGGTTTAAAATGTATAAAGTATGTGGGGGACTCCCCCCCACACACCCCTAACTATATATACTAACTCCAGGATTGCACTACAGTGGGGAAAAGGGCATATACCTTTTACTTTAATGTGTCAGTGTTATGAGTTTCAGTAAAATGAGTTTTTAGTCTTTTGAAATTTTAGTGTTTTGGTCTCAGTCAAATGAACTTCAGTCATATGAAATTTAGGTCATATGAAGTAGACCCCCCCATCAGACACACACACACACACACACACACACACACACACACACACACACACACACACACACACACACACACACACACACACATACACATTGTGATATTTGATTTTTCACACACAACCTGGGAAAGGCTCATGCAGATTTACCTGATTTTTGCCCCTTCTGCCCAGAGTATAACATAGTTATCATTGCCACCATACACTCCACAATCAGCTACTCTAAGGCCCTTAACAACAGGTGTGCAATTATACTGTGTAATATCAATACTAATACAAATGGTAGTAGTTGACCAACACAGCTAGGCACACACACACAGTGTCACCAAATAAATATAAACTCTCTCAAAGGTTAAATACTTTCTAAAAAGACCAGCCAAAATAAAAGTTATAAATGTATTTAATAATAAATAATAAAAGAGCATGAAAATACTAAATATATACTTACAGTAAACTACAGAGTTCAAATCACAGGAAATATTAAAAATAGCACTGATGGACAGACTCAGACAAATAAAGGAAAACAAATATTTAACCTAAGCTTCACTATATTTTTCTGAATGAATCTAGGATAATTACTATTCCCCGCTTACTTAATAGAGCAAGGCAGATGATGTAGTGAATGATCCTTCTTATTGTCAGCTCTAAAATAGAATACTCAATACTGAGAGATTTATTTTTTAATATCTAAACATTCCAAATGGATGACAGAATGACATCATCTGGCCACCTGACTCTAGGTTCTCACACTATTCCCTTTTGAAGCTTGAGACAGGATGCTAGCATAGGTGTGATAAGATGCATAGCTAAAGTTTTGCTAATGTTTATGGCAGTGCCTGGGGTTTCCCCTCTTTTTACTGAGCTAATGAACAAAGGCTTCTTCCAGACATGCTGTCTCTGGTCCTATTCAGCACTGTGAAATAAGCACTTCCATGGCCCAACAGATGGTCCAATTAACAGTGTTTTTCTTAAAGTAAGAAGTAAGCTAGTTGTTTACCCCTTCTCTTTCAGTGTCCTTTGCTAACATATATTTATATATATATATATATATATATATATATATATATATATATATATATATATATATATGGGTTCCATACACTAGATTGAATTTTCACTAATTCAAAATAGTGCATGGGATGCTCACTGCAGCGAAAGTGCATTTAATCGAAAGTGCACTTACGCAAAGCTCAGTACAATGAATAGGTGTTGTACTGAACTGGTACAGTACTCACGGACCTTAGAGTTAGAGCACGGGTCATAGTAAGCCCATAGGGGTATCCCCTTACCCTAACCTGTGCCCTAACCCTAAGGTCTGTGACTATCGCACCATAGTGGAGGACATAGCTTGTTTTTTATGCCCTCCACTGTACTGCGGTGTTTTCGGTAAAGTGCACTTATGCAAAAGTTCACTTTCGTTAAAGTGAACTTTCGCTGAAGTGAGGCTTCCTATTACAATTTAGAAGTAGTGAACTTTTTGATATAGACTATGCTACTAATTTAGACAGTCATTTAATAAGTTTTTTATATATACACATACATATATATTTTGTATATAGTTTTTATACTTTTTATACCATTTATATTGAAAGAATTTTATAGGTATTAGTGCTGTATATATTAATAATTTATCATTATATTTTACTTAGATACACTATTTATTTATATATATATATATTATATTTATCTTTCATAGGGTGTATGTTTACATTATTAGACCTTTAGTGTTTTTTCAAAGTTTTTATCATATTATTAAGTGTACTTTTATGTATTTTTATGTCCTTTCTGTGTAGTTATGCCTATTTACGTTATGGAAATACAATTTCAGGGTATTTTTTAGTATTATTTCATGGTATTATCATACTATGAATTGCATTCAGTGACTACAAGGTTACACTGTTGTGATTAAGTATATTGATTTGTTGTCATGACAATTTATTGATAGTCAGCCACATTCAAAAGTATTTAAGTAGCAGTTACTGGTTGATTGTTGATTCTGAAGAAGTCTCGTGACTAGAGACGAAAGCGTGCTAAATCTGTGTTTTTAAATTGGTTATGTTTGGTAATATTAAAACTTCTTAACTACGACTGGAGGGTGCCATTTTTTGGATTTTTTTCGGAGGACAACCTTTATTGTGCTGGTCAGCGGGATTTCTACAATATATTTTTTGGTTGATATGGGAGAGCTTTTGTGAGTGGCTTGGTTAATATATATATATATATATATATATATATATATATATATATTTATATATATATATATATATATATATATATATATATATATATATATATATATATATATATATATATATATATATATATATATATATATATATATATATATATTTATATATAGGTTCATAGGTTCATAGGCTGATACTAGGCTATCTGCCCTAGGGCATTTATAAGCCTAGCCAGAGTGTGCCTCTGTATAGTAGGTCACAGAAGATAGCCCTTTTAAGGTTAGTTTACTGTGCCTCTGTCTAGTAGGGACACAGAAGAGATCCCAGGGGTAAACCTACAATCTCCCATCCACTCGTCAGGATTTCTCTTGAAGAGGGTCATTGAGGGACTCTGCCTAACATGGATTGGGATTTTGTTCCAGAGTGAGGGGAGCCTCTGGGATATGAATCTGTCCCTCCAGCATGTCCTATTTATTTCTGTGCTGAGGTTTAAGTCCCTGGAGCATGTATCTCTAAGGGATTTGGATTTCCTGAGGTGGAGCATGTCCATTAATTCTGGCTTGGACATGGCTTTATACATCAGGCACAGATCGCCTCTGAGTAGGCGGTAAGCAACTGAGTAGAGCTGGAGTTTCTTTAGCCTAACTGCGTAGGGCATCTGTTTGAGTCCCTTGATCCTCTTGGTGAGGTACTTTTGGGGTCTTTCCAGTTGCTGCAGGTGTCGGGTAAGATACATCCCAAATGGGGCATTGTATTCAATTATGGGCCTGATGAGTGATGAGTAGAGGGGGCACAATGACCTCTCTTGATTTAGATGTGAACCCATTCATGATAAGGTGGGCTATATAGAAGGTCTTTCTAACCACTTTGGCAATGTGATTGTTAAAGGAGAGATTGCTATCTACTTGGGTCCCCAAATCCCTAATTACTTCTTCCGTACTTAATGGATTACCACCTATGTGGTAATTTGTGGATACTTTGTTTTTCCCAAAGGGGATAAATATGCACTTTTTGGCATTTAGCTTTAGGCCATGGCTCTGGCACCAGTTATCCGTCTCTGTGAGACCCTTTTGGAGGATGCTTGTGTCAGTCGGCGAGTCGATTATGGCACCCAGTTTGCAGTCATCTGCAAACTTGGTCAGCCATAGTCCTCCCATGTTAGCCTGTACCTCAGAGAAATATATACCGAACAAGAGAGGTCCCAGGACTGAACCTTGTGGAATGCCACTTGTAACTGGTTTAGAGTCTGATATGGCACCTGCAATTCTGACCATGTGGGTTCTAGCCCTGAGCCAGTTTGCAACCCATCTTGTGACATAGGGGTTGATATTTGAGCTGGTGAGCTTATTTATGATGCCCGAGTGGGATATTGTGTCGAAGGCTTTTTTGAGGTCCAGGTGGGCTGTGTGGACTACCTTCCTTTCATCTATGGCCTTGGTGACTGTTTCAAAGAAATCGACCAGGTTCAAGAGGCAAGAACTGCCATTAACAAAGCTGAATTGGGTAGGATCCAGTGTTTGGAGGTTCCCAATGTCTTTGTTTGTGAGTTCCATGATGATATGCTCCATAGCTTTGCAGACCAGGCTAGTCAGGCTTATAGGGCGATAGTTTCTGGGGTCCATTGTGGCACCACTTTTGTGGAGTGGGACCACTGTTGCTGTACACCATTCCTTGGGTACATATCCTGTAGTAAGGCTGAGACTGAACAGTGACTTTATGTGAGGGTTCAGTTCTTTTTGGAGCTCATGTAAGACACAGCCCGGGACACCGTTCAGTCCCATTGATGCTGTGTTTTTTGCTTTGGAGAGGGCAGCTCTCACCTGTGCATCTGTGATGTCAGGGAGGCTACACTCTGTTGGGATAGACATTTGCTCTTTTGGGGGGGAAGGAGGGGATACATTTGCACTGAACCTGTCTGCCAGGATGTTGGCAATGTCCGTGGGTTCAGTGTATTTTTGTCATTTTGCACTAACTCAGAGCATATCTGGGAGTTGCCACCCAGGTTCCTGACATAACTAAAGAAGGCCTTGTGATTATCTTTAGCATCTTGTGCAATTTTTCTTTTGAAGCTGGTCTTAGATAATTTTATGAGGGATCGTAGTTTCTTGCTAGTACTGATCAGAGATGCCTTCCCTTTTTGGGATTTTGCTCTATCATGTAGTAGCTTCCTCCTTCTGTTGTATAGCTTATTTATGGCTGGGGTCCACCAGACAGGTCTGCTGCCTTTGGAGGAGTGAGTCTTGGTTTTATTTGGGATAGCACAATCCATGCATTCCTGTAGGTGTCCATAGAATGCGTTTGTAAAGGATTCTGCGGTTTGGGCCGCATTTTCCACTGGCCTGGGGGCTTTGAAGGATTCCACCTCAGTTTTGAGAAGTGTGAAGTTTACTTTTGAGAAGTTCTTCACCGTGGTTTCCTTGGCTGGGGGTGGGGACGGGATATGGATGTCCAGTGAGATTAATTTATGGTCAGATCTTACCAATGAGGGGTATACCTGTGGTATGGAACATAGAGTCCCCATGTTGGTGATGATCAGGTCCAATATGTTTTCCCCTCTTGTGGGAGTGGTGACCAGTTGTTCCATAGCATTTGAGTTTATAAATTCTAGGAACCATTGGGCGAGGGTGTTGGGGCTTGAGTAGTGCTCCCAGTCTATGTTTGGGTAGTTGAAGTCACCCAATATGATGGTTTTTGGAGAGACCTTCATATTCTCCGGTGTTCTCAAGAAAGCTGAGTGGGGTTCCTGAGTTTGGCAGGGTGGTCTGTAGCAGGCTACAAACTGAAAGGCAGTTTTGCCCACTGTTAGTTGCACATGGATGGTCTCCGATGCTTCGTGCAGTGCCACTAACCTGGAGGTGTGGGTATCTTTGATGAATATGGATACTTCCCCTCCTTTTGTGGCTTGGTCCGAGTTTTGCGGCTGAAAATCATGGTATGAGGTATAACCTAGTAGTGCTGGGGTGCTCTCGGGAACCTTGAACCAGGTTTCTGTTACTGCACAGATATCAATATTCTCCATACAGACGAGAGCCTCGAGTGTGTGCTTCTTGAGGTTTAGACTTCTGGCATTGAGCAGCATTACCCTTAGTTTCTTTTTCCTTGTGTTGTCTATGGAGGTGGGTTTGTCTTTTGAGCCTTGCCTACAAAAGGCACTATGGGGGTGGCAAGAGCCTTAGCCAATATTCGAAAGCCCAGGGGTGATAGGTGCAAGCCGTCCCTAGCGAAGCAATGTGGCTTGTCTAGCATGTCATCCCATGCTGACAGACACTGGATCCCCTTTGAATGACACCAATACTTTAGCCAGTTGTTAAAATTGATCATTTTGTCTTTATACTGTGGCATCATTCTTGGAGAGGGTAAGATGCTATTCAAGGTCAGGGTCATACCGGCCTGGGCTACCTGATCAGAGTGCTCCTCTATGTCTCTTTTTATGTAGTCCAGGGAGGTATGTCTCAGGTCATTCACACCAGCATGGACAATGATGGAGTCATATTTGTACTCACTCCAAAGCAAGTACAAATATGACAGAGTCATATTTGTACTTGCTTTGGAGTGACCTGAGTGCTTGTGTTATGTGGCGGATCCTGGCACCCGACAGGCAGCTTACAGTGACCTTCTCCTTGTTCAGCCTGGTGAGTAGGACGTCAGTGTGCCTGACAATAGAGTCACCTATTACAAGTGTATTAGGTGTGTTGTTTAGCCTTAAGGGCTGTGAGTGTGTGGCACACTGACTTTGTGAACTATGTGATACATGGGTATTGTTGTGGGGTAGCGGTTGCTTGGATATCTGCTTTGGTGGTCTCTGCTGCTTGGGCAGATTTTTATTTAGGGCCTCCGAGTATGTTTTTGTGTGTTTATGTGTTTGGTTTGCTGTTGCGATAGGTCTATGTGAGACTGGATTTGTGGTGTGTGTGGTTACCTTTTCCTCCTGACTGACTGCACCAGTACTGGGTTGAGAGAGCTCAGCCTCCAGTTTGGCTATATAGTTGCATATCTCACATATATTTGAGCTTGTTGGGAGGAGGAGAGGGTGGTCTGTGTACATAAGGCAGTTGTAACATTGCCTCAAGATTCCCAGATTCACCAGCTGGACTGGAGAGTAAACCCGGAACTGACTTTTGGACATGCCAGAATAGTATAAGGAACTACTTTTTGACTGATCAAAAAGGACCAATAGGGAGCCAAGTACTTAAAGGGAGTATAAGAGGGTGTAGTCCTTTAGTTTATTAGTGCTTACTTATAAGATTACTTATACGAGCAATTTCAGGGCTTTAGAATGAAAATAGAGTGCTTACTTTGAGATTTAGAACAGTTCTAAGGGAAAAAGTGAAGAGCAGACTTTGTGGAGCCGGAATAGTTTAAACCCATTTAAGCGGTGCTGCCCGATCCTGCGCTATGCGAAAAATCATGCAAAACCGTGCAAATGCAGATTTTAAAGCAGGGAAACTGAAAGAGATAGGAATTGACCCAAAACGGCCAATAAGCTACTAGTTTCAGGGCTGAGACCACTCCTCCAGGGACAGATAGGCTGCTCAAAGCTCCCCACTCTCACTGGTGAACAGAGAAGCTTCCTCCTATCCAAGTAAGGATATGGGCAACACAGGAAACTATACCACAGTCCGGAATTCAGCAAAACCTGAAATCTGGACTAATCTATTTCAGCAAAGGTGGGAAAAGAGAATATTTTTTTTGTTTGTTTTTTTCAGGAAACAGCAGAAAAACACACAGAAAACACAGAAAACACTGTAAATGCTATAAACAGGCTAGCAGACTTTAGTGTGTAGCCTACAACAGTTATACAATACAAAAACGACTTAAATTGATATAAAACAAGTGCAAAAATTGTAAAAAGCAGAAGGCAAATGCAATTTAAACTTTTTAAAGCACAGATCAGTTAGAAATTCACTTTTTAGTCTGGAAAAGGCAGTCGGAGCAAAAAAACAGAGAAAAAAATACTTAAATCTGGAAAAGTCTCTCTTGGGTCTCTCTGTTGCCTGTATCACTCTGCAGGACACCACGAGGAGCTGTGCCAAGTTGTATACTGGTGCAAAACCATGCAAATGCGGGTTTTAAAGCAGGGAAACTGAAAGAGATAGGAATTGACCCAAAACGGCCAATAAGCTACTAGTTTCAGGGCTGAGACCACTCCTCCAGGGACAGATAGGCTGCTCAAAGCTCCCCACTCTCACTGGTAAACAGAGAAGCTTCCTCCTATCCAAGTAAGGATATGGGCAACACAGGAAACTATACCACAGTCCGGAATTCAGCAAAACCTGAAATCTGGACTAATCTAGTTCAGCAAAGGTGGGAAAAGAGAATATATATATATATATTTTTTTTTTTTTTCAGGAAACAGCAGAAAAACACACAGAAAACACTGTAAATGCTATAAACAAGCTAGTGCACTTTAGTGTGTAGGCTACAACAGTTATACAATACAAAAATGACTTAAATTGATATAAAACAAGTGCAAAAACTGTAATATACAGAAGGCAAATGCAAATTAAACTTTTTAAAGCACAGATCAGTTAGAAATTAGCTTTTTAGGCAGGAAATGTCAGTTGGAGCAAAAAATAGAGAATATATATATATATATATATATATATATATATATATATATATATATATACATATATATATATATATATATATATATATATATATATATATATATATATATATATATATATATATATAGATAGATAGAGTCTCACATGTAAATCCCTTCTCTTCTATCTCTTCTGCATTTTTAACACTAGCAACTTTACAAACACATTTTGATTTTCAAATGCCATTCAGTTCTAATACATTTGTAACATAAGCATCTGTACAAATCAGTTTAATATCCAAATGTCATACAGTTTTTATACGTTTGTAACATAAACATTTGTGCAAATCAGTTTGATATTCAAATGCCATACAGTTCTAATGCATTTGTAACACAAGCATCTAGTATAAATCAGGTTGATATTCAAAGGACATATAATTCTTTATAGAACTCCGGCTGGCTACGCTGACACAAGCTCATATCATCACACTCACATATAAGCAACATGCTTCTTACTTTAAGAAAAAAGGTTAAACTATGTAGTTTTTATGCTTGTATTGTCACAACTGAAACATTATTATTTTTTTTTATTACTTTCATTGTAAACTTGAGGAGCTTTTCTCGTCGTGCCTCCGCTGAAAAAGAGATATCAGCTCAGTCGGACAAACCCAGTCAACAAATGTAAAATAAACTAAAATAAAATAAACTCAATAAATACATTTTGGTCTAATTTTAGTCCCAATTTCTCCTATTTTTGATTAATCTGCTTCACTATACTTAAACACAAGAAAAGGGGCTGCTAACAGGAGCATTTTTTATAATATGGTTTTGAAATTATGAATCACTATATGCTTTCTTGAAAGCTTCCCATCTATGATTTTTTTTTGATGAAGTGCAAGATGGTTTAGAAACTACCTCAATAACAGAACCTTTCAGGTTATCATGTATAATGATATACTTGTCATTATGGAATAAATTTACCCCATCTGGTGCTCTTTTGGGGGTGCAGTAGTGCTCTACTCTTTCTTTATTAATTAGCCACCCTTTCTGGTTCCCTGATTAAAACTAAATAGTCTATGCATGTGATATATTCATAACCAAAAACACCTGCATTATTAGATAGTGGAATTAAACCTGCAAAAATTGCCATATCTGGAACTGGGGAACATTATTTATTATCTTTCCTTAAATTCCTGTTATGTAGCTTGATATGGCACAAAAACATAATACAATTCAAATCTTGAGAATCAGACCCATTTGTCTAAATCCATGGTTAGTCAAAAATCACTCCAAAACATGCCATGTGATCAGTTTATTAACAAAACATCCTTTGCTCTACAGATACAGGAGCAGTAAATAATCAAAACATGGATTACATTAATAAAATCACAACAATAACAATTTAACATGGCAAGCAGCATTGGCCGTTCACCCTGAATTTGACTCCACTCACACCAGATTTATGAGGCAGTGTGCAACACCTCACCTCATTAATGACCTATCCAAATATCATAGTAAGTAAAAAAGCCACACCTGCACATAAATCATTAACTCACTGATAGTGGGAGGAAGGGGTTAAACAAATTCCACACCAAAAGACAGAAATCCTCTCCTGTCAATCCTTAAAACCCTAATCCCCCTCTCCTGACTACCTCTCTTCTTTCTCATCAGTCCTTCCATACAACATAATCCTTTCTTACCCAATTTATCCTGTCTACCTGCCTACGCTCCTGTTAGCACTTAAACATCCCCCCCTTCCCAGAGCACTCCCCCCTACCCCTTTCCCACAACACAATGTGTCTTCGGACAAATACGTCTGCACACAAACTGTATTTATCAACTCAATTCCAACAGTTAATAGCCAAAAATATGTAGGCGCACATCTTGACCAAAACATTGACTACCAATAGCATAGTGAATAAATAGTAACAACCTGGATGATATATTTAAAAAGTACTAATTCATAGGATTAAATATTTCCTTGAAATAATTACCTTGAATTCATATTAAAAAAAAAAAGAAAAAAAACTTGTCTCCAAGCAGGAGAAAATAAGTTGAATTCTACATAAAATATACTGTCTCCAGAACTCACTGAATATCCTAAGTTCCATTTCCCACTTAAAGAACCTTATAGAATCATTTAAGTGCATATGTTTTAGTGACCATGCTTAATATGTCAGCTTTTTATGTTTTTTTCTTGAATCAAACAAGATTACAAGCCAAGATCAGCATTTGAATACCTTACTATGTAGAATTTGAATATATTCATGTGTAACATGAATTTCTATATACTCATTAGCTTAAATAACATATATTGTTTTAAAATATTTTGTAAAATGCACTATTTATTCACTATCTATATATTTTGTAAAATACACTATTTATTCACTATCTGTATAAAAGCTTAGGGAAAATGTTATACTTTTATATGCAGGTTTCACTTACTTAATTATTCCAGATTGACTTTGGCTTTGGGATGATTGTATCACTTACATTTCTGATATTTAAGAGATGTCAACAAATGCCTCTTGCTGTAGAACTGACATTTTATGTCACGTTTTATTTAAAATTGTGTTCTTTGCATCTAAAATGATTGGGTGTACATTGTTTTCCTCATATCCATTCGTGCATAATATTTTTAATAGATATTGATGTGACTTGTTAAGCATGATACTATTTCAACAGCATAAATATCAAGTAGAGTTTTCCTGTATGGTAACATGGAAATATATAAACCTCATGATATCTTTTTTAGAAAGATTGGTTAGTGCATTAGATACCAGGGTACTATGAGCATTTTGCAGCCCTTATCCCTCAACTTTACACTGCCTATATATCAGTTCCTTGCAGTTTATTTTAATCTTTATAATTTGTCAGTATCACTCTGTGAAAAACAGTACTGCTGTTGTTTTGTTTTGAGAACATAATGCATGTACTTTAGTTATTAAAAGTAGTTCTAGTTTGTTACCATCCTGCTGTTATGTAGTGGTAGAACAGGTATGATGCTTATTTTCTGTGAACTCCATAAGTCTATGATACTACTACTACTACTACTACTACTACTACTACTACTAATAATAATAATAATAATAATACCCATTTGTTAACCAAGTAGGCCTGCTGGACACCTCCCCTGGATTCTCTATGCCTTGCACGGCATGCAAGATCAGTGCAGGAGCTCTAGCAGACAATATGTCTGCTGTGTGATCCAGGAACAGCCTGCAGGAGTGTGCACAAGCACTCCTGCACTAATCCTGCATGGACTATGCTCCTGTATGCAAATCACCCCATTTTCAGTAGAAATCCATGCAAATGAGGTGAATTCGCGATCCAGGAAGGTTGCAACTGGCCGTGCATGACTAGTGCAATCTGCAGAAATGTACTCGGTTAGTAACCGAGTACATTTCTGTGAAATCCAAAACGGAGCTGTGACAATTCCAAATAAAGGCCACATATCAGTTAGAAAGCCTGACAATGGCTAAGTATAAGGCTATTGGCATTGCAAGCAGATCAAGAAAATAAAAAAATCAACTTTTATTTTTTTTTGACGATCTTGGCTGTTTAAGAGTAGGGCAGTGGCGCACAAACGGGATCGGGGGGAATAACAAAATAAACCTAAATTAAGCATTTAACTAAAATCACTATTCTGCCATACAAGTCAGTGGCAGGCAGAAGACAACATGGCCAGTGAGTAGTGGTTGCAAAGAGGGGAGGCTCAGTGTGAGATATGTAACTATGCATTAGCAGGCGATCCTATGCAAATGAGTGGAATGATAATGAATCCCAGTTTTCCCCAGCATGCTAGTCAGGTCCCAATAGTGTAAGAGTAGGAATAGCTTGGTGCAAGCCTAGGAGTTAGCTGACGTCATGGGGGGGTGTCAGGCATGCTGTAAGCAGATTGGAGAACTGTGGCCTGGGTTTGCTCCTGACTTAGCACAGCTAAGCTAGGGGCTGTGTCTGAATCTGCCTAGCACTCTTTACATTGCCTAAGCTGGTGTGCGAGCTATGCACTGGATTTTAAAGGTTTTAAATAAAAGGTAAACCCAGGTAATAGCAGCACTGTGCACATTTGAGCAGTCTGTTTGCGCAGCACGCCCCCAGGCTTACACAGGAAGGCAATGGGAAGAGAGAACAGCAGTAGGAAGGTAATCAAGAAGAATTAGCATAGCTGGCAGGTGAAATGTATCAGAATCATTCAATTACACAGACAGCAGACCAGCCCAGAACACTACTATAAACTATGCAAACACCTTCCCCTCTGGTTTTTCCCACATTCTACTCCACCGGTGTAAACAAGCGGGTAACTTTTAACACTCACAACAGAAAAATGATAGGGGCTACAATAGCTATCATACAACAACTTGTGGAAGAGGCTGAGGGTGGTAAGGATGTGAATGCTGTCGACCAACCCACAGTGAGGAGATGGAAAAGAGTGCATGGTAACCTACCAGGGGCTACATGAGCTGGAGATAGTGGAGCACTATAGGGTGGACAGGGACCTCCTACAGAAAATTGTTGAGCTGTGCCAGCCACACCTGACACACAGAACTAACAGAGGGGAACCCATCCCAGTGGATACCAAGGTATGTGTAGGCCTAAGAATACTAGCTACAGATACCTTCCAAAGGCCAACTGGGAATATCATGGGGATCTCACAGGCATCAGCATCCAGGGTACTCCACCAGTTCCTGGATGCCATGTCAGCACATGTCGGTGAGCATGTATATTTCCCCAACACCCGTGAAGCGTTGTCCAGCAATATGCAACTGTTCCACCAAATAGCAGAATACCCTGAGGTAGTGGGTGCTATAGACTGCACGCACATATGCATCAAAGCACCACCCAGTGAGAAGGGTAGGGTCTACATCAACCGCAAGGGCTTCCACTCCACCAACTGTCAGGTCATGTATGATGCCCAGGGCATAATAATGAATGTGTGTGCTGGCTGCCCTGGAAGCTATTACAATTCCCACATCTGGCATCTGATGCAGCTGTACCAGACATTTGCCAATGGGGATATCCCTGATGGTCACCTAGTGGGGGATGCTGGATACGCACTGGAGCCGTAGCTGATGACACCCATCAGAAATGCACACACCCCCAAACAAAAACTCCATAATGAGGCACACGCAGAGACCAGAATTATAGTAGAGCATGTGTTTGGGATGTTCAAGTCACAGTTCTGGTGCCTGGACACATCTGGTGGAGCCTTGCAGTACTCACCAGCTACATGTACCCACATTGTCCTCGTATGTGCCATGCTACACAGTATGATGCTGCAGAAATAGCTGCAGCAGGAACAGCACGGGCAGGGCTACACAGCCCCCTACCATTGCCAAGGCCTGCACAGGCACAGAGTGACTTGGAGGAGGAACAACCTGAGCCTGCCCCAATAGGCAGAAGGAGGCATGCCCAGTATGCCCTGGCCTTGGCAAAGAGGCAACGCATAGCACATACACTGACACAGGAGGGACCCAGGGAATAACACCTCTCTTTGACTCTCACATACAGTAACAGGGATGCGAAACATTACACTAGCTGTGCTCAACCTTGTGTAGAGAGTGTACTATGTGCATCTGATATAGGCTGCCCTGCAGCACCACCCTCAATACTGGGGCACCCACAAGGTAATTGATTCACACATGCCAGTCATAGGGGTTCACATACCCAACAACAGTCACAGCCAGCAGGACAGGTGTAGACAAACACAAACAAAGGCTGTGCTATGGCCTCTGAATGAGGCCTATGGGTAACCTCCCCCCCAGGCCTACACAGACAGACTACAGCAGGTCAGGCAGTGGGACATCAGTTCTGAAGGGTAGGAAGTCAGAAACTAATATGTAGCTAAATAAAAGCTAAGATCTGTAGTACACTTGTATGCTTCTAGTCAGCATGATAGGTAAGACTACAGAATGAAATGGAGTACCTGACATACCAGTACAATCATAGCAAATGTGTACAAGTGTCAGGTATGCCCCCCTCCATCCTACGTAGACATGTAGTAA
This sequence comes from Protopterus annectens, assembly GCF_019279795.1. Lineage (NCBI taxonomy): Eukaryota > Metazoa > Chordata > Ceratodontiformes > Protopteridae > Protopterus > Protopterus annectens. The sequence continues at coordinate 511,037,619 of NC_056735.1, read as the reverse complement.
CAGTCAGGTGTGCCCTCCCAATCCTGTGTAGAAATGTAGAAATAGTCAGGTGTGCCCCCCATCCTACATAGAAATGTAGTAACAGTCAGGTGTGCCCCCCAAATCCAGTGTAGAAATGTAGAAATAGTCAGGTGTGCCCCCCCATCCTACAAATAACTGTAGTAGCAGTCAGGTGTGCCCCCCCAAATCATGTCTAGAAATGTAAAAATAGTCAGGTGTGCCCCCCCATCCAATGTAGAATGTAGTAACAGTCAATGCCAAATGATCGACGGATACCCTGCAGAAGCAGTGTGCTACCTGTAGGTGTACAACACATAGGTCAGCACTGCAGTACAGACTACCTGGACTTAATCCACACATTCACTAGAGGTGGGCATTCTGGGCAAGCTCACACACTTAGAGAAATTAAGGCAATGTCAGTTAACAACATACTGATAGGTCATACTGAGCATGCTCACACACAAACACATGAAGGCCATGTTTGCAAACACCAGTGGACTAGACATATCTGGCAGTTGCAGATGTTAGTGCAGACACTCCTCAGTATGCACCACACATGCTTTGCACACACAGTGGACAGGAATACAGACATATATCTAAGGACAACACACTATAATAAGCCAAAGGTAGATGTACATAGATGTGTGGAAGAGGGTGACTGTGACAAGGAGCCATCCAGACCTGTCCCACCCAGCACACAGCCAAAGGGCCACAACCAAATGAGGTTCAGATGTCACTCACTATAGATATTAGCTACCGGTTTCTGTCAGCATTACAGAATATCTGGTGCACGTTCTAACTGTGCAACGTGACTGTACAAGGAAGTAATCATCTAGCAGCTGTATACATGTACCTGTGGAATATGACCCTGTGTGTAACTGCATGTGGTGTGTCAACCTCTAGATGAATGGGTTATGCCCCATGCACACACACACTGCCCTCCCAATAGCCCAACTATGACAAGCCTGCTGAGGTCATCCACTGTGAAATACACCTTTGGGAGAGTTGTAGCCCAGTAATCTCTGTGCTGTGTCCCATAAATGCATACTGTTGTAGTGTGATGAATTATTTAGGTAGGAGTTCCAATCCCAGACATGGAAAGTGTGTGGTGTGTGTGAGTGTGTGTGTGTGTGTGTGTGTGTGTGTGTGTGTGTGTGTGTGTGTGTGTGTGTGTGTGTGTGTGTGTGTGTGTGTGTGTGTAGGGAATGATGCATTTTAGGCTAGTCACACTCACTACAATTCAAATGCCCTACTTTGGCAATCCTGCTACTGTCATTCACTGTGAAATACACCTTTGGGGTGAAAAACAGCAGTAATCTCAGTGGTGTGTCCTGTAACAGCATCATGTTGTAGTGTGATATAGAACTCTGGTAGGGGTTCTATCCCCACACATGCCACATGTTTTGTGTGTGTTTCTATGTTTGTTTAGGTAGCAATGCATTTTAGGCTAGTCTCACTCACTACAATTCAATACCCTACTTTGGAAATCCTGCTGATGTCATGCACTGTGAAATACACCTTTGGGGAAGGAGAACTCCACTGATCTCTGTGTTGCAACCTATCACAGCATCATGCAGTAGTGTAATATAGACCTCTGGTAGGGGTTCTATCCTCACACATGGCACTGGTGGACATTCTGTGTGTGTTTCTATGTTTGTGTAGGGAGCAATGTATTTTAGGTTAGTCACACTCACTACAATTAAAATGCCCTACTTAGGCAATCCTGCTGATATCATTCACTGTGAAATACACCTTTGGGGAAGGACAGCTCCAGTAATCTCTGTGGTGCATCCTATAATGGTGTAGTGCTATAGCATAATATACTAGTTAGGTAGGAGGTCCAATTCCATATGACAGGTGTGTGTGTGTGTGTGTGTGTGTGTGTGTGTGTGTGTGTGTGTGTGTGTGTGTGTGTGCGTGTGTGTGCGTGTGTTTGTGTGTGTGTGTCATTCATATCGTGTGTGGCGGTGCTTGTGAGTGTGTAACAACTGGCTCAATGTGGAGTGGGTTTTGCAAACTTCTTATATGGTGGACCAAGTATATATCACAATGTCCACCATACAGGGATAACATATTTGAAATAGCCAAAAGCCTGGGGTGCAAATCCATACCTCTAAATGTGACATCAATGCCAACTGAATGATGTTAGCAAGCCTTGTATTACCCATGGTACACTCTTAACCCATATCTCATACACACACACACTTGCCTAGGCAACAGCCGCTATGTTGGTATTACCCTGCATATTGCCCCCTGATAGTAACCATGGTGTGATTGCAGTGGGCTACAGAGGGCATGGCACCATGTCCATCAGTCCAATAGGCATGTACATGCCGACAGTGCACCTCCCCCATGTCCCCACTGGACACCTGCAACACCTGTGGTGCCATCAAATGTGACCCACAAAGGACATAACATGCCTGAAACACAAGCCCTGTATGGACAGATGCCACTGACACCAGGGAATACCGGTAACATGCTATCAGTGCAGGTGCAGGGCCAACCCGCTGTCCATGAACAGTTCCTGCCACAAGAGGCCAGGACTGGCACATCTGATGATAATGATCAGTGTACACAGCATAGGCCAGACACCCCAGGTACAGTTCCACATGTCACTGTACATGCATGTGGGAGGTGTGCACATCCCAGACACTGTCCATATCATGGACTAAGGAACACATAAATGGCAAGCAATGCACAGTGTTGGCCACACGCAATAGTTACCTAGGTGACTGGATGGAGAATACAATACCCACCTGTGTGGGCAACTCCAGACACTGCAACCCTGAGCCACAATGCAGACCATTGTTATGTGGCCTGATGCCAAGGTATACCCATCACCTAGCCTTGCATAGCCATCTGGCACCATCAACTACAACACACCCGTGAAGCAGTGCACACATGCATGTCCATAGTTCATAGTTCATAGTTCAGTACTAAGCTAACTGCCCTTGTGAGCCATTTTAAGCTTAGCCGATTATCCCTTGTGAGATTCAAATCCTGCACCTTGTGTTTGCAAGGCAAACACCTTAGCCATTAACCCACCCACCCAACCCAATGGAATGTGCTGCAGTGGGACTCGAACCGGGAATGCCTGTTCACTAGGCGGATGCTCTGACCACTGCACTATTGCTGTGCTATAAGTACTGGCACCCATGTCTGTGTGGGTGGAGTATGATGCATATGACCACATTCACACTCACTACAACCCCCACTGGCATACTGAAGCATGCTGTCTGATGTTGGACACCTCCACATACCCTTTGCACATATAACCTCCATATGACTCCTGTGGTGCATGTGATACCTGCACAGTACTGTGTTGTGGCAATCCCATTAGTGCTGAATATTATTCCTGGCCCTGCCAAGTGTGGCAATGTATGTGCATCCTTGTGAGAGTGTGGCTGTGTTGACACCTGACACCTGTTCATGCAGGCAGGCATGGGTACTACACCTAGCACATAGCTACCATATCCCTGTTGCAGATGTCACTCACCATCACATATATGTATTCTGAGGGCTTATATAACCTATGTGGTGCCTCCAATAACTGCATGGATATGTGATAGCAATGCATATTCATCAGGGTTTTGATACCCTGTACTGGTAGGTGTGGACACAAACATGTGTAGGTTTTACTCTCCCACCCCTCCCTGGCTTTTCTGTGCCTCTGTCTGCCTCTCTTATACCCTTTCTGGTGGATGTGAAGACTTACACCTGCTTTGCTTAGGCAGCAGCATGTGTATTTTAAGTGATGCTCCGGATCAGCTGATGGCCTATGCACGAATTGCAGCCCTCCTCTAGCTGATTGCATGTGGAACAGCTGTGGTAACATTCCCATAGCCAATTGCATGGAAACACACACCAATATCTAGGAACATCATGTTGCTGTTGGGCCTTTCATTCACTGTGAGCAGGAACTCAATCTGTTGTTTGGCAAACAGCATCTCAGATGGATTGAGGTGTACCTCTAACAACATACACTGTGGAGACAGGCCAACATACACAGCAGGGAGATTTGCCTGACCTGACTACAGACTGTAAGTGCTGCTATACTGCATTTGGAGTAATGTTGGTTTAGCAGGGTGTGTGTGTATATGGCTGTCCTACATATTTACATACCTGCCATGTCAGTGCTACGTTAATGAGGGAACACCCATCTTTAGAGCCATCTGCAGACTGGCCAGTGTGTGGTGCCTTTTGTTTCAGGTGTTACCCACTGAGCACCTATCTGTGAACTGCAGAAGGTGGTGTGAGGATTGCAGTCTGTAGATGGTGACAGCCGTGAGAGTTACTGACTTAAAATCCCTCATAGGACATATGGTGCAACAATCCCTGTTACAACAGTAAATGAATGAGGTTATCACAGTGACATGTCAATATTGGCCCTGTGTATGTGCCTCCAGCCACAACCCTAACAACCTTTGTACATATGCAGTAAGGGCGACATATGTACTGTACACCATAATTAGTGACATCATATCTAGTAACAACCCATTTAGATAGCAGATTGCTACACATATCATTTATAGTAGGGGTTATATCTGATGACATAACCTGGAAATTATGTGGTTTTGTGTACAGTACTGAGGTCTGTGTACTTATAGTGATTGTCAGCAGTGTGTGTATATTGTTAATATGTACCTTGGCCTCTGTACAGACTGTGGTAGATGTCATTGTTCTTGGTCCTGTTCTATCTGATGTTACATGCTGCTCCACTGTATGTTACCCTATCAGCTTACATGTTTGTAGGGCCATACACACACATGTCCCATACCACAGACAGGCAGCGGACCACACTGTGTAGCAGCCCAGTATATGTAGGGTTAGTGTGTGGGTGGCACATATGAGGTTGGTGTTGAACAGATAGTCCATATACTGTAATAATATGCTAGCATGCCATATGTAGCTGTGGCTGTGTTCACATTGGTTGTGGTGATGCACTTACACAGAGGTGTATGTTACTCTGTGCTGTGGCATGCCTGTAGAGCCTGCTATGCCATACAGACTGTTCTGTTTGTCAGTGTGCTTGTGATAGTGGCAGTTGTTCCTTGTTATGTAACAGTTACATCCCAGTGTGTCATCTGAGGTCTTTACCCCCTAGGGATTGTCCACAGAGTGTAGTTAGAGGCCACTAAGCTATACACCTGCATTACTTACCATTGATTGTTTGGTATCCTGTGGTCCAGTCTGTCTTTATCATTGTACTGCTTGATGGCCTTGACCTGGACAGCAACATTTGTTAACATTTCTGGACTACTGTATTACTATACCTGTTTCACAGTTGCATTACTCAGTTTATATGGATGTCCGTGTCTAAAAACCTATATGACATGGCATATACAACTGTAATAGTACACAAATAAAGCTTTCCCATTTATGCACACCTGTGTGTGGTGTTATAGCCTTTGATATCTCTGTGGGTATATGTTGCAGGCAATGAATGTCATTTGTATGGGTGGCTCATACAGTCTCCAGTTGGTAAAGTGGTAACTGTAGGAATAGTGGCTGTTCCATATTGTGTGCACGTACTACATATGTAACTTAATGTACATATCTCTGCATGTGTATGTGCAGTTACATATAAATCTATATATATATATATGTATACATATATATGTATATTTGTATCTACATATATGTGTCTGTGTATATGAATCCTAGGGATGCCCATGCCATGCCTGGCTCTGGTTCTGGGATCTGCAATACCTGGTAGTGTATTGCAGGGGGGACTTGTTTGGCTGTTGGGGGGGTATACCTATTCATACAAGACGTATATTGTTTGGGCCCTCTCAACCCCATTAACGTTGCATGTGGACATACATGTTTTTGTTATTTCCCCATTCTTATCTACGGTTGTATGTCCATATATACATATATATATATATATATATATATATATATATATATATATATATATATATATATATATATATATATATATATATATATATATATATATATATATATATATATATATATATATATATATATATATATATATATATATATATATATATATATATATATATATATATATATATATCTATATATATATATATATATATTTATAGATATATCTATATATATATATATATATATATGTATATATATATATATATATATATATATATATATATATATATATATATATATATATATATATATATATATATATAACCTGCAGTATATATTTAGTCATTTAGATGTAGATGTACATATATATAGATGTAGGCATTTGAATGTATATATGTTCATATATATATATATATGAATATATTTATATATATATATATATATATATATATATATATATATATATATATCTACATATATAGATATGTTGTTTCTTTATAGATATTAATATATTTATACACACACACACACACACACACACACACACACACACACACACACACACACACACACACATCTAAATGGAATACATTCTCTCTACTGTTGAATGACTGGGCTGGATGATATGTTTTTGAAAACATCAGGGCTTTATATATGTATGACATGGCTTAGTGGTAATTCACTTTGGTTGTGGGGTGCAGGGTCCTGGGTTTGAACCTTGCAGAGGCTGTTTATTTTGTTGCTGGGCAGAACACGTGCCATTGGATACAGAGTGATTAAGGCACTTTAAAGCAGTTGTAAGTGGGTTTTCACGGGTTTGCGCGGAGGTAAGCACTGCTAACTTCATGTTACAGTTTCTTATACTCTGTTAGCTTCTGAATTGCTTAACCTGTGTAGGCATTGCTTACCCCCACGCAAAAAGGCTTAAACCCACTTACTGCTGCTTAAAAGTGTTTACTCCCGCTTACCCCTGTGCTAATTTCTTTAAAAGAAAAGAAAAAGGGGTTGATAGGAAAGTGGTGAAAAAGGGGCACAAACAGGGAAAGACAGTAGGGAAAATGAAGATGAAGTCTCTTACAGGAGATGAAAGTACTTAATACTAATAAATTATTAGATGCTTGCTCTTTTTCCTGAATACATTTTCTACAAGGATGGTATTTCAGCTATTTTAGTGACATTACAGTAGGGAAATTAGCCAGGGATGTGCACAAAGTGTGTAGGGAAGGTCCATAGCTGCCCATTTCTTTTACAGCAATAGCTGTGCATATACGGTGAATTTGGAGGTAGACTTGGACACTCAAACCCCTGGGAGTGGATAAGGACAACTGTAATATGTTGTTATGCCAATTAGACCAGATTACATGTGTCCAATGGACACATATGTGAAATGGACAGCTATGTATGGGGCGAGATTTTTTTGTGGGAACAGATTGCCCTTTTTTTTTCAGGTGAGAGTGGGATGTTGGGGAGGGGTAGTAGGTATATTTGGGGAAGTAGGTTGGGTAGGTTAACAGACAAGACAAACAAGATGCATACAAGGGCAGTATATGACACATGTGGGAGGTAAACACCTTGATGGGGAGGGGTGTTGGGATATCGGAAGGCCACAAGCCCCCTAGTGGTAACAGTGGGACTGAGGTCCCCACCCATGGACAGTCACCACTGCAGCTTCACAGCTCTGAAGGTGGCTGTGCTGGGGGCTGAGTCTCAGAGCCAGGCTGACTCTCTAATCATGACATGCGGCCCTCGAGCTGGCATAGAAGATCACCAAACTGCTATTCGATTTCTCTATGCACCACAGCCCAAATCTGGCAGTGGGTGACAGGTGACTGTCCATGCCCACTCCCAGTCTGGGGGAGAGCTCCATCCCCTGAGGCAGTTCCACCTGAAGGTGGTGCAGGACCAATGGACATGGAGGTCCTGGGTTGGGCCCAGACATGCTGGTGCCCAGTACCATGGCCAGCTGAGGTGGGACAGGGAGGTCTGCTGGGACCGGCCTTCCCAAGAGTGCTATAGTGTTTAGATTTCATCATCATATGTGGGTCAGTAATAGTCATCACATTCCAGGGTTAGGTATAACAGCATGCATACATATTCCCATTAACCCAGACAGATACAGAACAGTTGCATGGCAAACAGAACACATGCATATATGGGACCATAGTGGTAATAAGAACAGCATGCAGGTACATTGATGGCACCATGCCACCAATGTTGGAATAATTCAATATAGCACATGCATGGGAACCATTAAAACATTTATCAAACAATTGGACATTATCAGAGTCATTACATACCAGCTGGGGGTAAGTATGTTGACTATTGTTGGATATATGGTGGGGAGGAGAGAAAGATGTCAATTAACAACTAGTATATTCCTGTAGTCCACATTACTTTCCATATCTTAGAATATGTAGAATATTGCCCTCTTCCACCTTTAGTGACCTGACACACACATATACATGCTTTCCTACACAGTTATATTATGTAGCACAGTGTGTGTGACAGTGACCAGTGATACTTTATTATTCAGAGAAACTGCAACACTCACAATTTGCTACAATACCAGAGTGAACAGTACTATTACAGGTTATAATGGTCTGTATTCCTCAGCACAGTGTTCATATCCAACGTACCTGTGGGCGCAATGTTTGTCAGCACTACCTGACTGTTGCTACACAAAGTTCTGGATTACATATCAGTATTATGCACATGCATCTCACTCTGTTAATGTACACACTCTGGTCACAGCTTGACAACACGGGAGTGTAGATAGGACATACTTGAAATATTACTCTCCTAACAGTTTTGGGGGTTGCTACAGTGACAATTGTGTTCTCATAGAGGTTTCACAATCACTTGTATTCCCTCTTTGCTGGCTAAACATCTGGGATTATCCCATAGACTTACCATGGGGGCAGGCAGCAGATATGGGCACATATACTGGACATTCGGGCATCATCTGTACAGTTGTGGGGTATGATTCTGTATGCAGCCTAATTCCACTCCCAAGATTTAGACCATGGCTGTATCTGCAACAACCTAAACACTGTCCATCACAGTTGTGTCTGCTATATAGATATTGCTGTATATCTCCTGTCTGCTTTCTGTCTTATTAATCCCCTGTGCTTTTGCATTCTGACCTTGTATTACAATACTCATACAGATTTCCTAGACAGTTATATGTTGTAGGACAGTGTAGGTGACAGTGATGTGTAATACCTCATTATTCAGAGCAACTGCATATCATTCTTGTATATCTGGGCACAGTGTTGGTATATGACAGACCTGTGGGAGGAATGTTTATTAGCACTACCTCAATGTTCCCACACACAGTACTAGATTCCACATTACTATTATGCATGTACATCTCACTCTGTTACTGTACACACTCTGACCACAGCTTGACAAGTTGGAGTGTAAATGGGACATACGTGGCTTCTTACTCACATAAGGTATTGGGGAGATGCTAGTGTGCCAGCTTTGTTCTCATAGATGTATGTCAATCAGTTGTATTTCCTGTTTGCTGCCTATACATCTGGGATCATCCCACTGATTTGCCAGGGGGACAGGTTGATAGGCAACAGATGTGGGCCCCTTTACTGGACATTCTGGACATATATGTACAGTTGTGGAGTATGACTCTGCATGCAGACTACTGCCACTGGCAGGATTCAAACTGTGGCTGTGTGTGCTAAAAAAACAACAGTTCACATCTCAGTTGCATGTGCTAGTCAGTTCTTGTTGTCTGCATTTTCCCTGTTTACTGTCTATGTGTCTCTCAGTTGTACTAAATGGCCTCTGGGTATTACACCTATCATATACAGGCATTCCTACACATTCAATTTATGGTGCACGGTGTGGGTAACAGAGTGCTTACTACAGCAGTACTATTACATGATTGCAAATCTACATTACCATATGATACCAGAATATACACATGCAGTCCAGCAGTTATACCTGTTTTATCAGGCTATTACAATTTTATTGACATACAAACAATATGAGACTCTTCCTGCCATATTCTCTAGTGTATGCAGTACTTGCCTTGAGCAATTCAGGTTTTACACAGGCAATTAATTTACTACTACTTTTAGTTTTAGTTCCTATGACAGTAAATGCGTGAGTATTACTGACCTGCCTCGAGTCACAACCTCGCCAGACAACTGATGTGGGCCTCCTGATTCGCGGCCTGCTCCATTGCAGCTGTGGGGGACATAAGAGGAATATTTAGCCATACATATCCATGGTATATCTGAGCTGGCAATTATTGCCCACATACTGAGGTGATACACATGACTGGAACATCCCTTGCCACTCTAGCCTCTTGGAGCCACTCCTCCAAGAGGTCCCCCTTATGCCGCTTCAGGTCGGCATAGTGGTGCCTGACCTGATCACCAGTTCGGGGTATGCCAGTGGCACTGGTAAGGTCATTGGCGAGATGGTCCCAGGCCTATGCCTTATATTGGGAGCCCTGGTACTGGCCCTGCAGCATTCTCTGATCATAGTCTTTGACAAGGAGTCCTGCCATGACCTTGGACTCCTGGATGCAACAGTGCTGCACCCGAAAGCACACACCTTCTCCCCTTACTGCCATAGTGCCTGCAAGGGGAAGCTACAACCAGTTATGAGTTGTATTCCCACCTCTTGGGTTTAAGTAGGGCCGATTTCCCGCATTTTTCTGTGATTGGCCAGTTTTGAAAAGGCTAAGCTATGGGCAAACCCGGTTACCTATGGTTGGCATTGATTAAAGGAGTATACCACTGGGCATAATGAGCTAGCTGCCCTACACATTGCTTACACCTCCTAAGCTGTCCTGTGCAATGCTCAACGTTGCTTACATTAGACTTTGCATTAAAATTCCTTTTTGGCATTGAGATATTATTCATTACACCTTATATGTATGCCTGGTATCCATGATTAATGTGTACTTAAACTCTATGGGGTCCTTGTTTTTTATTGGGGACTTCAACATTCTATTATAATTACACCTCACTTCTGGGCTTACTGCTGTACTCCACTGCCAATCATGAGCGGACAGGTGATCCGCTGTGGTGAACCCTAACCGGGAAAAGCCGAAAGAAGAAGAAGAAGAGTGGATTATGGAACATATGACTGTATACTTAGTCCTTTCACAGGTTCAATTTTATTTTACTATGGCTTTTTATTTTGTTGATGGGCAGAACAAGGGCCATAGGATACAGAGTGATTAAGGCACTTTTGAGCATTTGTAAGCAGGTTTGAGCAATGGTAAGAACTGCTAACCTGCCATTACATCTGCTTACAGAGCGTTACCTTTACAATTGCTTAACCAGTGTAGGCATTGCTTACTGCCGCGCAAACGGGCTTAAGCCCACTTACTAGTTCTTAAATATGCCTACTACTGCTTATTTGTGCTTAAACCTGCTTACTAGTGCTTTATTCATTATGACACTGATATCTCACATGTGTATTTACTGCAGTACTCCAGTGCTTGAAGATATGTTATTTAGTGGGTTATGCAACATAAATATTACTCATAACGTGCTTTATCATGGGAAATGGAATGTGCTGCAGTGGGACTTAAACTGGGAATGTCTGCTCATAAGGCAAATGCTCTGCCCATTACCCTATTGCTATGCTGCTTCATTTGCATATATCTTCCTTGTTATCTTCTTCAGCCATTTAAGCTGCATTAACTGTAGTTAAGTGATGGGCACACCCGCGTACCTACGGTTAGCTTTAATCAGATTAAAAAAAAAAAAATAAAGAGTTTCTTCATTTTATTTATATATACTGTTGCTGTTGTACACAAGGGGGACAGTTGGTGGGGATATGCGGTCACCTATGAGCGGTCTCGCTCATTTAATATCCCTTTCTGCTGTTCTTCATTGCGGGGGCATGTATATTCTGAGAGCTCTGCTCTCAGACATGCCCCCTGCACTCTTACACACTCCGTGTAAGCCTAGGAGCTCAGGCAGCGCGCCTCATTACCGTGCATGGCACACTGCCATCCTACTCCTAAATGGCCACCTCCATGCAGGACTAAGCTAGTCCTGCACGGAGGAATAGTAAATCCGGGGGGGACAGTCTCTTTTAAGAGGTGACCCAGGAGCAATGTCTCATTGAGTGACTTGATCAAGTTCTCAACACTGAAAAATAAGGTCTGAAAGAATCAAACCTTGTACCACAGAATTAAACCTATGTGCCAACTGCCAGAGTATGGTGGCTACATAAATATGCTTATTGATTCTATACCTGCATCCTAAATATGCAGTGTGCAGTTTTGTTATTTTTAATCAAATTTGCTGCTATACGTATCTTTTTTTTATTACAGTGATATTAAAAGAGTGCTGTTTTAAAGATCAATGTGATATTGATATAAATGAATGTACTCGGTGTGGTTGCATTTCATTATAGGAAGATGTGCTTATAGTATATTTAGTGGGCAGTATTAACTGTAATTTTGTTTTCTCTTATATTCCACTTATTCTGTGCTGTTTTTATTTCCTGTCATTAGCTCTTCTTTTGCTACTTTTAGTAGTCTAGAACTTCTTCCCTCCATACTTGCATATTCTGTATATATTCTTTTCACTGGTCCATATATATATTTGAGCACCTCTGTTATGCATTGTATACTCCTTAACCTTTTTCTTTTTAAAGATTCTTGTAAAAATGTGTATAGATTTTTTATATGTATGTCATGGTATGCCATGTCACTATACTGCATAATTTAATTACACCTTTAATCTTTCTTTACTGTTGTTACTATGTATGCAACCCAGGTTGAACCTGCAAATGGTTAAATTTGATCAGTGCTCTACCCCAGTATACTAAATTAATTAGAAAAGATAAATATTTTTGTTTTTTACTATTCCTTTTCATTTGTTTGTTCTTCTAGGCTGTAGAAAGGAACTTTTATTGAAAATGTATATTACAATGCCGTTTCTGTATGCATTGATTTTAATTTACTGCAATGTTAGTATTTTGTTGATTTATACAGTTCAGATTTAAATATTACTTTCTGCTGTTACTTTGTGCAATGCTCTGTTGTTTTTGTTTTGTTTTGTTTTCTTATTTCTCTGTTACGTAAGCTTTATCCTACTCTTAAATAGTTACTGCAATAGCTTCCTATAATCCTTTGTCATACACATGGACTTTGCAAATAATTCCCTGTAATGTTTTGTGCATTCCCAGATTTTCTTTGCTTTTCTTTTTCTAAAAAAAAACAGAGTATGTTATAAAGCTGCATTTTGTTAGTTATTACAGTGGTTTCTATATTTTTGTTATTGCTCAATTGCAATACATTGAAATACACTGATTATTTTTAGTCCATATTTATCTTTATTGTGGAAGCTTCTTCAATCTTTCTATAAAAACTCAGATCTTATTCAGTTGGACTGCCTGTTTCTATACAGAAATGCTCATGGGAACAACGTATAATAAGTATAGCATGGTGGGCAACAGAAAAAAAAAAAGGAATGACTACAAAATTCTAATGCTAAGCTCGTATACACAAAATAATTTAAAGAAGCATTAAAAAGCTAGTAGATAACATTGTTATAAACGTTATTAGTTCCCATGATATGGCAATGTGTTTAATAACCATTCTGTCTAGTATAACACCCAGTATGCTGATATTCAATGAGCAGCATTTGAGGAACCAGTTCAGATAACTAAATGCATGATATTGAATGTGAAGGTATAACTATTACCCAGTAGGCCCACATTTAAAAACAGACATGAGCATCGTTTTTGGCTGGATATGATAATGAGAACTAAACACAAGCTTGCTCATCACACTGGGGATGATAACGCTTTTGGCAAGGGCTACTGCCCTAGGTGCAGTCTGGCAGCTCTCTCACTGGAACTGAGATGGAAAACACCAGCAGCACATCCACAACTGAGGTGTGTGCACATGTATGTTTGTGTGTTTTGGAGGGGGGGTATGTGTCTGTCTTTGTGTGTGTGTGTGTGTGTGTGTGTGTGTGTGTGTGTGTGTGTGTGTGTGTGTGTTTGTGTATTGTGTGTGTGCATAAATGTATCCTAAAATAACATCTTTTCTTTATCCTAGAGTCCAAATGGAGATGTGAAATCAGCAAGAAAAGGAGTGTTGCATAGAAGGAACTGAATTCATCTTCAAGTCTTGTTGAACACATTCAGATGGTAGACTGTTTTCAAAAATGTAACTAAAACAACAATGATACATAGACTGTGTTTTATATATCAAGGACAAAGGTAAGTTGAAAAATAATCAAGCCAGCTGGGCACAGGATAAAAATGTGTACAATTCTGGTATTTGCACTGGTGCCAGTAATGGAAAAAAGGCAGTGTAGAATCCTCAGGATATGAAAACATTCTTACAACAGAGTTAGGCCAGGCTTAGGGGATGATTGTCCACCCTGTTGTAGGAGGAAGAAGTAGATCACAAAAAACACAGCAACTGACAGGTCAAAAAGGAGCCATAAAGATGACAAAGTAGACTATTGAGGATAAGGAAGAAATTATGTATTGTTATTATCACACAAAGCCCAGAATTTCAAGATAGAATATATATACAAAGGTTAAGAGAGAAATTAGTGGAAAGAAAAATACCTGCAAATGAAAAAAATTGCCAAAAGCTTCAAATAAAGATTTGAATTAATTAATGAAAAAAATTTATGAAAAACATTGAAGGAAGTTTGGGTTACTTGACAAAAGAAATGACAGGAAACGTGCAAAAGTATAAACAACAAAACTGTGAGATTTTTGAAAGGCATAAAAAAAGGAACAATGGCATGGGAAAGAAAAAAACTAATCAATTAAAAAAGCTTCAAAGATATTAGAAGAGAAATAAAGGTGAAGGTACAAAAAATAAGAAAACAATGGAGGAATGTAGAAAAGAGGATTAGTAGGATAGAAGTTAAACAAATAGAAATTGAAGTTATATATTATCTGTGAAGTAAAGGATTTAATGCTGGGAATCCAACAGAGGCAGTATCACAGTAATATAATTATAGGTCCTCAGGTTAAGGAGCAACAGGTGGAGCAGGAAATATCTGAAGAAGATTTGAAACATGATGATGCTCTGGGGTCTTCTGTAGGAAACCAGTATGAAAGACCATCTGAAGTTGCAAAGCAAAGGAAAGAGCAGGAAACCGTGGCAACTCTGACACAAGTAATATTACAGAGTGATGGGCCAATGGGTTCCAATAAGAAGGAGCAGCAGGTGAAGCATGGTATATCTGAAGATGATATTTCTCAGCCTCAGAAAGATGTTCTGGAATCTTCTGTAGATTCCTCACAGGGAACAAAGAGCAAAGAAGATGTTCTCTGTACAGAGAAAAATTATTTAAGGGAAAAGCATTATAGTTTAATAGAGATGGATAAATATATTAAGATAGATGAAAGAAATAGATTACTGAAAGTAATTATGAGCCAAGATGTGATACAATTGTTATACAGATGATTACAGCAATCAGTACTAATGCAAGAAATTCATGTGCTATAACATAAATAAATAAAATATATTATTGCACAGCTAACTAATAACAGAAAAAGTGTTACCACAAAAACATAGACTAGGAAAGGAAGGAAACATGTAAAATGCCAAAATGGAAGCATCAACTAGAGAAAATTATACAGTTAGAAGAATATAGAAAATGGAATAGATGATCAAAAATATTTATATAGATAGATGTGGTAAAAACCACGCACACAATGAAAACAGATCAAGATTTATCTTATACTATTGGCAATAATAAACTAGAAATATCAGTACAGACAGAAAAACCTGTATGCAGATAAATATAAATTAGAAGTACAAGATAAGCAATTCATTGATTGCCCAAAAAGATTTTACAGAGAACTGGGAAACAAAGTAAAATGAATAGAAACACCACCAAAAATGAGAAAATAGATGCATTTTAGAAAAATATTCATGAAGACCCTGTTGACATATGCTGAATGGATAGAAGAATTAAAATAAAAACAGAAAGGAGCTCTAATGCAGGGGGTATGAAAGAGGATAAAGTAACAGCCAGAGAAACTGAGACAAATTTAAGAAAATCTAACTGGAAACTCCACAGGCCTGAGTGCAATACCTAACTTCTGCTTAAAAGCATTAACATCTTTGCACAAAGATTTAGCCCTGAGTAAGAATTACTTTTTGGAGCTGCATACAAGTCTTGGGTGCATATTCCAATAGCTCCATCATATCTACCTTCACATAGTCCAAAGATTTGTGTTTCAAGTGATTTATATTTATACCCATATGAGCAATGTGCATGTTGCATGAGTACTTGAGGTTAAAGGAAATGAGCATCCTAGTTATCTGATTTATCCTAGCTTGAGAAAGGCAACTCCTCAGACTTTTATTGCACACTCTTGTGTATCTTATAGGATCATATTATCATTTGAGATTACTAAGCTATTGACCTGGAGTTCATTTTAAGCCTAGTCATTTCATTGCAACGTACTACCATAGTAATGCTAGTCAATACCCAAGATTGCATTTAGTGATGACTGCCCATATCCAGGAGGGTTGAAGGCACTACACCAGGTAAGAATTTACAGTGCACTATACGCTCGTCCAGGTTCCTCTTGAACAGTATCATAGAGATGCTGTGTTTTATATGAATTGGTAGCCTGTTCTAAAGGCGAGGCAGTCACTGGGAAATAAATCTGTCCCTCCAGCATGTCCGATTTAAGTCACAGACCATATTTAGGTCCTGGAATGGTAGCCCCAGTCCCATTTGATTTATGGATATGCTGCAAGTTCATTAGGTTTGGATCTTGGATTTTTCTGTAGGCTAGGCATAAGTCTCCTCTAAGAAGTCTATATGACATGGAGTTTAGTGACAGGGACTTTAGTTGGTCTGTGTAAGTCACACGCTGGAGTCCCTCAATCTTCTTTGTTAGAAACCTCTGTGGTCTCTCCAATTACTGTAGATGCTTTGTATGGTACATGCTGAATGGGGCATTATACTCAGTTATGGGATAGATAAGTGATGAATATAGAGGGATTATAACCTCTTTTGCTCTTGAGGTGATGCCTTTACTAATCAAGTGTGCTACACTGAAAGCCTTCTTTGCTACAGTACACATGGTTGTTGAAGTTAAGGTTGCAGTCATCTTGTGATCCCAGGTCCCTTACCACTTTGTGGGTAGTTAGGGTATTGTTGATTTGATAGTTTGAAAGGACATTGTTTGTGCTGAAAGAATGATGATGCATTTCTCTGAATTCAGTTTGAAACCATGACTAATACACCAGTTGTTAGTCTGCATGAGACCCTCCTGGAGTATACTGACATCATCTGGAGATTTAATTATTGCACCTAGTTTGCAGTAATCTGCAAACTTGGTCAACCACAACCCCTTACTTTTGACCTGAACTTCTGAGAAGTGTATACCAAACAATAGGGGGCCCAGCACCAACCCTTGTGGTACCCTGCTAGTAACATGTCTGCTGGTTGATGTGGAGTCACCCATTTTGATAGTGTGTCCATTTTGTGAGTCATTTGGGAACCCATCTTACAATGAAGGGGTTTACATTCAATTTGCAAGTTCATAGGTTCATAGGTTCATAGGTTCATACTAGGCTATCTGCCATAGGGCATTTATAAGCCTAGCCAGAAAGTGTTTGGCTTTCGCCACCCATTTTACATTTATTTTGCTATGCCCTTTTTCGAGGTTAGTATACTGTGCCTCTGTCTAACAGTGACACAGAAGTGATACCCGGGGTAAACCTACGATCTCCCATCCACTCATCAAGATTCCTCTTGAAGAGAGTCAATGAGGGACTCTGCCTAACTCTAACCTGGACTGGGATTTTATTCCAGAGTGAAGGGAGCCTCTGGGTTATGAATCTGTCCCTCCAGCATGTCCTATTTATTTCAGTGCTGAGGTTCAAGTCTCTTGAGCACGTAGCTCGATGGGATTTGGATTTTCTGAGGTGCAGCATGTCCATTAATTCTGGGTTGGACATGGCTTTATACATCAGGCACAGATCACCTCTGAACAGGCGGTATGCCACTGAGTAGAGCTGGAGTTTCTTTAACCGGGCAGCATATGGCATCTGTTTGAGCCCTTTGATCCTCTTGGTGAGGTACTTTTGGGGTCTTTCCAGTTGCTGCAGGTGTCTGGTAAGGTACATCCCAAAAGGGCATTGTACTCAATTATGGGCCTGTTGAGGGATGAGTAAAGAGGCACGATGACCTCCCCTGATCTAGATGTGAATCCCTTCATGATTAGGTGGGCTATATTAAATGTTTTTCTAACCACTTTGGCCACGTGGTTGTCAAATGAGAGATTGCTATCAACTTGGGTCCCCAGATCCCTAATTACTTCTTCTGTACTTAATGGATTACCACCTATGTGGTAATTTGTGAGCACTTTGTTTTTGCCAAAGGGGATGACTATACACTTTTTGGCATTTAGCTTGAGGCCATGGCTCTGGCACCAGTTGTCTGTTTCTATGAGGCCCTTTTGGAGGATGCTTGTGTCGGCTGAAGAGTCGATTATGGCGCCCAGTTTGCAGTCATCTGCGAACCTGGTCAGCCACAGTCCTTCTGTGTTGGCCTGTACCTCCGAGAAATATATACCAAACAAGAGAGGTCCCAGGACTGAGCCTTGTGGGACACCACTTGTAACTGGTTTGGAGTCTGACATGGCTCCAGCAATTCTAACCATGTGGGTTCTGTCCTTGAGCCAGTTTGCAATCCATCTAGTGACATAGGGGTTTATATTTACGCTGGTGAGTTTATCTATAATGCCCGAGTGGGGTATTGTATCAAAGGCTTTTGTGAGGTCCAGGTAGGCTGTGTGGACCACCTTCCCTCCAATGGCCTTGGTGACTGTTTCAAAGAAATCAACCAGGTTTAAGAGGCAGGATCTGCCCTTAACAAAGCTGAACTGGGTAGGATCCAGTGTCTGTAGGTCCCCAATATCTTTATTTATGAGGTCCATGATGATCCTTTCCATAGCTTTGCAGACCAAGCTAGTCAGGCTTATGGGGTGATAGTTTCCAGGATCCGTTGAGGCACCACCTTTATGGAGAGGGACCACTGTTGCTGTACGCCACTCTTTGGGCACATATCCTGTAGTAAGGCTGAGATTGAACAGTAGTTTTATGTTTGGGTTTAGCTCTTCTTGGAGTTCATGTAGGATGCAGCCCGGGACACCGTCTGGTCCCATTGATGCTGTGTTTTTTGCTTTGGAGAGGGCAGTTCTTACCTGAGCATATGAGATGTCAGGGGGGCAGCACTCTGCTGGGATAGATATTTGCCCTTTTGGTGGGGGGGGGAGTTTGTGCTGAACCTGTCAGCTAGAATGTTGGCAATGTCTGTGGGTTCAGTGTATTTTTTGTCATTTTGGACTAATTCTGAGCATATCTGGGAATTACCACCCAGGTTCCTAACATAACTAAAGAAAGCCTTGTGATTATCCTTAGTGTCCTGTGCAATTTTTCTCTCGAAGCTGGCCTTAGACAATTTTATGAGTGCCCGTAGTTTTTTGCTAATACTGATCAGTGATGCCTCCCTTTTTGGGATTTTGCTCTATCATTTAGTAGCTTCCTCCTTCTATTGTATAGTTTGTTTATGGCTGGGGTCCACCAGACAGGACGTCTGCCTTTGGAGGATTGGGTCTTGGTTTTATTTGGGATCGCATGATCCATGCATTCCTGAAGGTGTTCTTAGAATGCGTTTAGAAAGGATTCTGCGGTCTGGGCAATATTTTCCACAGGCCCGGGGGCTTTGAAGGATTCCACCTCAGTTTTGAGGAGTGTGACATTTGCTTTAGAGAAGTTTTTCACTGTGGTTTTCTGGGCAGGGGGTGGGGTCGGGATGTGAATATCCAGTGAGATTAGTTTATGGTCTGATCTTACCAGTGAGGGATACACTTCTGGTCTGGAGCATAGAGTCCCCATGTTGGTGATGATCAGGTCCAGTATGTTTTCCCCTCTTATGGGAGTGGTAACAAGTTGTTCCATAGCATTTGAGTTTATAAATTCTAGGAACCTTTGGGCTAGGGTGTTGGAGTTAGAGTAATGCTCCCAGTCTATGTTTGGGTAGTTGAAGTCGCCCAATATAATGGTGCTTGGAGAGACCTTCATATTTTCCAGTGTTCTCAGGAAGGCTGAGTGGGGTTCCTGGGTTTGGGAGGGTGGTCTGTAGCAGGCTATAAACTGGAAGGCAGTTTTACCCACTGTTAGTTGCACATGGATAGTCTCTGATGCTTTGTGCTTTGCCACCAACCTGGAGGTGTGGGTATCTTTGATGAATATCGATACTCCTTTTGTGGTTCGGTCCAAGTTTTGGGGCTGAAAAACATGGTATGAGGTATAACCTGGTAGTGCTGGGGTGCTCTCGGGAGCCCTGAACCAGGTTTCTGTTACTGCACAGATATCGATGTTCTCCATGCTAAGGAGAGTTTCAAGTGCGTGCATCTTGAGGTTTAGACTTCTGGCGTCGAGTAACATTATTCTTAGTTTCTTATCCCTTGTGATACCTATGGAGGTGGGTTTGTCTTTTGAGCCTTGCCTAAAAAAAGGCACTATGGGGGTAGCAAGAGCCTTTGCCAATATCTGAAAGCCCAGGGGTGACAGGTGCAAGCCATCCCTAGCGAAACATCGTGGCTTGTCGAGCATATCATCCCAAGCTGACAGGCATTGGATCCCCTTTGAATGACACCAGTACTTAAGCCAATTGTTGAAATTGATCATCTTGTCTTCAAATTGTGGCATCATCCTTGGTGAGGATAAGATGCTACTCAAGGTCAGGGTCATACCGGCCTGGGCTACATGCTCAGAGAGCTCCTTTATGTCTCTTTTCATGTAGTCCAGGGAGGTACGTCTCAGGTCATTCACACCAGCATGGACAATGACTGAGTCATATTTGTACTTGCCTTGGAGTGACCTGAGTGCTTATGTTATGTGGCGGATCCTAGCGCCTGACAGGCATCTCACGTGACACTCTCCTTGTTCAGCCTGGTGAGTGGGACGTCAGTGTGCCTGACGATAGAGTCACCTATTACAAGTGTATCAGGTGTGTTGTTTAGTCTTAAGGGCTGTGACTGTTTGGCACACTGGCTTTGTGAGATATGTGTTGCACGTGTTTTGTTTTGGGGTAGCAGTTGCTTGGGTGTCTGCTTTGGAGGTCTCTGCTGCTTAGGCAGATCTTTATTTAGAGCCTCCGAGTATGTTTTTGTGTGATTATGTGTTTGGTTTGCTGTCGTGGTAGGTCTATGTGAGACTGGAATTGTAGTGAGTGTGGTTTTCTTCTCCTCCTGACTGGTTATGCCAGTACTGAGTTGAGAGAGCTTAGCCTCCAGTTTGGCTATATGGTTGCATCTCTCACATGTGCTGGAATTTGTTGGGAGGAGGAGAGGTTTGTCTGTGTACATGAGGCAGTTGCAACATTGCCTCAAGATTCCCAGATTCACCAGCTGGACTGGAGAAGAGACTGACAACTGACCTTTGGACATGCTAGAATAATATTGGGAATTCATTAATAATTGAAAACAAGGGCCAGTGGGGAGTGAGGGTGTAGTGCTTTTAATTTTAATGCTGACTTATATAATTGCTTTAGTGAGCAAGTGCCAGGTAACTTAAGTGCAATGTGTTATAGGTAACTTAAATGCAAAAACGACAAACAGTAACTTTCTTTAAAGTGAAACAAGGAAATAAGCACAGTAAGCAATGCAGATATCACTAGTGATCCACAGAAGCACTGGGAAGCTGCGTATTAGGTGGAATTAGCGTTCCAGGGAAATAACAAGCAAACAAACAAGAAGCATATAAACAAAGCTAGATTCAGCAGGCCTGGATCTAGTCTATGCTACAGCAAACAAGGTGTACCAATTTCAGTAAGATACAGTTCAAATATTCAGGCACTATAAACCTTTAACCAGAAATTCCCAGCTCAGAAGAGCAGAGTCCAGCCTCTTCTCCCACAAGAGTGCAGACCACGAACCTTCTTAATGTAAAATAACTGGCCTGAAGCCCAAGTGCTTAAACCAGAACTAATACACTTTAAGAAAAACAGGCACTGGGCTCTCAATCAGCAGTTTCCAACTTAGAAGGATGAAAGCTACCTGTCCTGCCACCACAGTGCATGCCACAAACCTTCCTAATGTAAAACAACTGGTCTGAAGCCCAAGTGCTTAATCCAAAAGACTTAGAATGATATCTACACTTTAATCAAGTTACTACCAAGCAGTAATAAATACAATTGAATACTTTAGAGAATGCCTGGATTAGTGCTCAAGTTACACAAACAAAGCTAGATCCAGCAGGCCCGAATCCAGTCTATGCCACAGCAAACAAGGCGCACCAACTTCAGTAAGAAGCAGTTCAGATATGCATGCACTATAAGCCTTTAACCAGAAATTCCCAGCTCAGAAGGGCAGAGTCCAGCCTCTCCTCCCACAAGAGTGCAGACCACGAACCCTCTTAATGTAAAATAACTGGCCTGAAAGCCCAAGTGCTTAAACCAGAATTAATACACTTTTAGAATAACAGACACTGAGCCCTCAATCAGCAGTTCCCAACCTAGAAGGATGTAATCTACCTGTTCTGCCACTACAGTGCAGACCACAAACCCTCTCAGTTCAAAACAACTGGTCCGAAGCCCAAGTTTATCGGTAATGCCTGAATGTGAGATTGTGTTAAAGCCTTTGCCAGGCTGAAGTAGCCGTGCACACAGATTTGCCCTCATCAATGGCCCTGGTCATACTTTCAAAGAAATCGATCAGATTTCACAGGCAGTGTCTGCCCTTGATGAAGCCAAACTGGGTAGGATCCATGGTTTGGGTCACCTATGTCTTTATTTATACTGGCCATTATGATATGTTCTATGGCCTTATAGATGAGGCTGGTCAGGCTTATGGGTCTGTGATTCCCCAGGTCTGTTGCTAGACCACCTTTGTAGAGGAGAATAACTGTTGTGTTCTCCATTCCTCAGGAACAAAGCCTGTGGTTAGGCTATGATTGAAAAGGGTTCTTAATGGTGATGATAATTCATGTTTTAACCTGTTTAGAAGACAGCCTGGGATATCATCTGGTCCTACAGAGACTGTGTTTTTTTGCCTTGGACAAGGCTTTCAGGACCTGCTCTTCAGATATGTAGGGTAGGGGCATCGTTTGGGGGAAGGTTTGTGATAAGTTAGGAGGGGATAAGGGAGTGACATTTTCACCAAACCTATCTGCTAGCAGGTTTGCTATCTCTATGGGGTCAGTGTGTGTGATACTGTTGGTCAGTAGTTCTGCACATGCTTGAGTCCTAACTTTTAGGCTATGTGCGTAGGCCTTATGGTTATCCTTGGCTGTACTTGCTACGTTTTTTTCTCAAAGGAGCCCTTAGAGGATTTGACAAGTTGTCTTATTTGCCTGTTGAGGCTGAGGAGGTTGCTTTTCCATTGTTGAGGCCTTGCCATTGTTTTCTTGGACAGCAACTTTTTTGTGTTTAATTGTAAATTTTGTTGATGCTGGATATCCACCATGGCAGCTTGTTTTCACCTGGAGGTTCTGGCTTTGATTCTTTATGCAAGTGCTTGTAGAGGGCTTTTGTGTAAGCTTCGGCATAGTTACCACTTCCAGCTTGGTGTAGGGCTTAGAATGCATTTATGTCTTCACCTAGGAAAGTATAGCTTGCCTTGGTAAAGTATTTTAGTCTGATTTCACCCTTTGTGAATTCTGGTGTTAGTGCCAGCTCAAAGGTGACTGATTTGTCATCCATTTTAACTAAAGATGGTCCACCAGTTGTGGCAGTGCACCTGTTTGACATGTTGGTGAGAACCAGATCTAGAATGTTTGATTCTCTTGTAGGGGTATGAACAATTTTTTTCCAGGGCATTTGAATTAACAAAGTCAAGGAACTTTTGCATTAGTGAATTAGGGCTAGCATAGTTTTCTCAATTGATAGTGGGATAATTGAAATCCCCCATAACCAGTGTGTTCGGTAAAATTTAGATTGTCTCTGGTTTGGTCAAGTAGGCTTCATTAGCATCGTGACCCATGGAGGGGGATTTATAACTGGCTATGACTTGAATGGGGGGTCTTACCGACCATAACTTGGACTTAGAGTAACTCCATGAAGTTGCCTAGTCTAACCAAATGGAAGGTGAATTTATCTCTAATATATATTGAAACACCTCCTCCTCTGGTTTTCACATGTTCATTGTGTAGTCTAAAGGTGTGGAAGGCATTGAAGCCTTGCAAGGCCAGGGTACTCTCTGAGGCCTTGAACCATGTTTCTGTGACTGCACAGATATCTACATGTTCTGGTGATAGAAGTGCTTCCAGGGAGTGCAATTTTTGGTTTAAGCTCCTAGCATTTAGCAGCATGACCGCTATTTTGTTCTGATTGGCTAATTTCACGTCAGTAATGTTGTTTTTGAGACCATGCCTAAAAAGGCACTATGGGGGAGGCAAGAGCTCAGCTAAAAGCTTAGACGTGCCAGATGAAAACCGTCTCTGGCAAAACAGCAAGGTTTGTCGACCATTGCTTCCCAGGCTGACAGGAGCTGGATGCCCTTTGAGTGACCAAAAATTAAGTCAATTATTGAAATCAATCATTTTTTTTTTATATTTTTTTTGGTTTATACTGTGGCATCATTCTAGGTGAGGGTAGTATGCTGCTAAGGCTAGAGACATACCTGCCTCGGACACATACTCAGAGAGCTCAACTATGTCTCACTTCATATAGTCTACTGAGGTACATCTCAGGTTGTTCACACCAACATGAACTGTGACCGAGTCATAATTGTACTTGTTGCTAAGAGACCTGAGTGCATGTATGATCTGATGAATCCTGGAACTGGACAGACAGCTGACTGTGACTTTCTCTTTGTCCATCCTGGTGAGTGGAACATCTGTGTGTCTCACTATTGAGTCTCTAATGGCAAGAAAAAATGTTTTTTGAGTGTTACACCTTACGGGCTTAATGAGTGAGACATTGACGTCGCTATGTGTCATGGGTGCTGCGGGGTCTATGTTAGTTGAAGCAGTCTTGTGTTTTGGAGGTCTCTGGTGTTTCGGTAAGCTTTGTTGAGAGAACCTCTGTGTATGTAGATTTTTTTGTTTGATGTGCACTATGTGTATGAGTAGTGGTACTTTGTGCATATGTAGTGGTCGGTGAGTTGAAAACTTTTTCCGTGTTACTGTTGTGAGTGTGAGAGAGCATGGATTCAAGATTCTTGGTGTAGATACATCTCTCACACTCTGTAGTAGAGTGAGTTATTAGTAGAGGGTTGCTGGTGTACATGAGGCAATTGCTACACTGCCTCAAGAAACCCAAGTCGACAAGGTTGGCAGGAGAAACAAGGGTAGTCCAACTGTTCATAATGCTAGGTTGAAGTCTGTTGTCACTAGGGGTTGCTTTTCACAATCGATCACGAATGAGCATAGTGGATGGATATTACTGCCTGTTTTTTTTTTTTTTGTTTGTTTGGTTTTTTGCTGGTGGTTAAATAGGTTACAGCTCACTAGCAGTATTTCTTTGAACAGGAAAGCTCTAACGATGAGGGCTACACTAGTGTGCCACAGCTATATCTAAGGGAAAAATTGTTGAATTTAACTGTCCAGCTTTGGTGCATAATTGCGTGACTGTGCATGATGCTGCACAATGCACAAACAAGCAGAAACCTGCTCAAATGCAGGGCCTAAATACCAGAAGCTAAAAACTTGAAAAAAATTAAAAGGATTCAAAAGGACCAATGAGGATGCTTATTTCAAGTCCTAGACTGACCTCCCTTTAGCAGACAGGACCCGATCAGCACAATCCTCTCACTAAAATGCAGCTAGGCCCCTTCCAATCCAAGATGGCCTGAAAAACATGATCAGAGCAAGAAACCACTACAAACAGACCCAGATGCAGTAAGACTGTATCTGGAGTATGCTACAGCTACTAGCTACCCTAATTTCAACAGGAAACACTAAAGAATGTTTAACACAGCAGAAAAATAGCAGTGAGACAGTAAAAAATTAAAACAGCAAAAATTCAGCAAGGAGGCTCTAAAGGGTATGTTAAACAACTAACAGACCAGTTATTTAAACATTGTTTGGCGGGAAAAACAGAAGAAGCAGAATAAATAGCTTTAAAACAGTGAAAATGCCAGTAAATATTTAACAAACAGTGAAAATGGCAAAAACAGCTTAGTAAACAGTGAAAACAGTAATAAAATTAAATTTAACAGGCACAGTAATGCAGACAATTGCAATACAACAGTGTAGTTTAGTACACACTATATAAATAGAGTATAAAAGTAGTCAGTAGGCAATAAAAAGTTCAGTAAATAGTATAAATAAGCAAAAAGCAGGCAATGTATGGTTTTTGGAAGCTCAGAAGCCTCTAGTCATCTTGTATCTTAGCTCAGAGTTGTGGCTAATAACCCACCTCAGTTCCACTCAGTACAAATTGAGTGTATTATAATGGAGTCACTTGTGACTAGGTCATTATTATGTAATACAGATGACCAAAGAGTTCTTACAAACTTGGAACAACCCCAGTGTTTGGTATGGGTGGTGCTATATGTGCAGGTGGTTTAGCATGTTGAGTGACTGAGGAAATTGTTTAGCATTTTTGCACTGGAATCTCTTAAGGCTTAGTTGTAGATTTCTGAGTACCTCATCTTAAGAAGGCTTATTCTTTGGTAGGAATTTTCCTCGTGTAGTTAGTGTTGGAAGTGACAAAGAGCTAGGTATAGACAATATATTTTGGTGAGAGGTTAAACTCCAGATGTAGTAAATATCTATATCTCTCTCATGCTTAATCAGAGCATGACAGATGTAAGTGATAGTGATCCTGACATAATTTGGTTATTAACTCAGGGATTCAAGTGGTAATACACTAGCGACTGATGGTGTAAGGAGATACTGAAGACCAATAGTTAACTAGACTAAGTGCTTGGTATGTAGCTTATAAGAAACATAGCTGTAGTTACATAGTACTAGTAGTAGTAGTCTAGTAGCAGTAGTAGGCATAGTAGTAGTAACAGCAGAAGCGTAGCAGTAGTAGTTAGTAGTAGTAGTGCAGTAGTAGTCATAGTAGTAGTAACAGCAGTAGTGTAGCAGTAGTAGTAGGTGGTAGTAGTAGTAGTGCAGTAGTAGTAGTGCAGTGGAAGTAGTTAGTAGTAGTAGTGCAGTAGTAGTAGCAGCAGTAATGTGGTATTAGTAACAGTTACAGTAGCAGTAGTGGCAGTAGTAGAAGTATTAGGAAATTGTGCTGAAATTCATTAGTAACACCTAGCACAATGGTTTCCAGGTTTTGTCCTACCATCCTGAGAATGGAATTGGGGTTTATTATTTCTGACCAGAAATAGGTGTTGGGGTGGAATATGCTTAAGCATCACACTTATAGTGCAGTAGAGGGTGAAGAAGTGACAAATATCAATAACAAAGAAGTCTGAGATTTTGAATGCAGTAAAAACAAACTCATCCCTGGTGTTTAAAGGGACTGGCTAGAGGTCCAATCCAATAGAGTGAATGAAAAAACTAAAGTAAGGCTGCAGCCTGAGCTCACTTCAAATGACTTGTGTCTGTGGAATATCTTATTTCCCAGTATTGTACAACGACTAGCTCTGTAAAGCCCAGACAAACTGAGTGCAGAGGTGTGCAGGTCATAGCAAGTTAAAACAACAAGGAAACCTAATCAGCCAATCAGTAGCAACTCTGCACTTTTCTTATGATTGGGGTTTCGCCCATGAGACAAATTCCTTTCTCTGACAAAGAAATTCAGTTTTGTGTAACAGAACAGTCACTTTATTAGCAATAATACCTTTGGTAGTAACAAAAAAAATAACTAGACCAGATTTAAATTAAGTTTTCCAATTTCTTTTATCTCAAAAAGCAACTAAGTTAAGAACAGAAATAATGAGTTGAAAATGCGGTGCCAATTCTTAACAACAACGGTAGACTAAATAAAATAAATCAAATTAGTCACTTCCCTGATGGTTGATGAATCAGCAGTTTAATCAAGTCTGGTTGAAGGAATAACAGGAGATCTATTGTATAGCTCTGTATAGCCCAGTCAAGTGGTTGAAGAATTTAGGGTTTTAATACACACACACATGCAAA
Organism: Protopterus annectens; assembly: GCF_019279795.1. NCBI lineage: Eukaryota > Metazoa > Chordata > Ceratodontiformes > Protopteridae > Protopterus > Protopterus annectens. The sequence goes on along the minus strand of NC_056735.1, from coordinate 511,009,733 downwards.
CACACACAAACACACACACACACACACACACACACACACACACACACACACACACACACACACACACACACACACACACACACACACACACAAAATCCTTTTTCAAAGGCCATCTGACATATACCTTGCTACTTTACGTGTATTAAAGGATGAGGTTTTAGATTTGTTTACTACTTCTGCTATCTGAGAGTCAAAAAGTCAATTACTACGTCATTCTGGAGTTTAATTATAACACATTCTTTTTCCCACTGTATATTGAGTTTCTTAGTGCCCATTTTTTATTTATATTATTGTAACAATTGTACTTTCTTCATAAATTCTTGCCTTGATAAAATGTTGGCACCCTCTAACTGTTCTCACCTTTACAATGCTTTTTTTTCAGAAGTTTGAAACTTTGACTTCATCCACATAACATGTATCCAAGAGAAAAATCTGTCAAATCATACAAATATTACTGCCAGAAGCTTACTGAAGGCAAATGGCTATTTATTTAGCAAAAGTTCTGAATATGTTGGAAAAAACCTAAACAGAGGTTATGGAAAGACATATTAACATTTATGAGTTTCTGGTCATATAAGCATTTTATTTAGAAACATGTTTTGTGTGATAAAAGTATTTTTATAAGGTTTTATAAATGAATTGTAATTTAATGATTTTTCATGAATTGCTACCTTTCTGTTTAAATTTTAAATTGAGCGTGGATTGTTTAATTAGTCTTAAGTATTTAAGGCTGTGCCTTACGTTACACTCTGTACAGTCTGAAGAAGCCCTTATGGGTGAAAGCGCTCACTGAATGTGCAATAAAGAACGTTCCTAAGTTATTTGGAGTTATTGTTCTTTGAACCGTTGATTCACTGAGGATTTTTTCGTATTGGAAGTATCAAGCCGCTGTGTAGTGCTCCTGCAATCTTGCTTATAGTTTATTCTTGTTTTACATTCAGCAGGAACACTGTTCTCTGGGTTGGAACGCTGAACTTGTTTGAGACCTACAGAATTTACTTATTAGGTTTTACATCATTTTACATTTCCCTGAATATTTGTGTCTTCCTCTGATTCCTTTCTTCTCTCCAGTCCCTTTGACCATAACAAAAATAGCAACCACCCATGTTTAACATTCAACCAAATCTATATATATATATAAACTTTTCTTTAGTTATTAAAATAGTATTCATTTAAATAAGATTGTAAAAGTCATATGTAAAATATCAGCATCTTATACTGTTCAGCTCCTGCTTTTCATATTTTTTTAAAATATGCTTTCTTTATTAAAATTACATTCATTATAAATTAGATTGTAAATAGATATATCAGCATCATATACTGTTCAACTCCTGCTTTTCATATTTTCTAACATTCTTGTTTAACACATTTGTTCTGCAAATTACTGAATTTGATTTTTGTACTGCTTGAGATTGTGTTCTTGGTTTCAGTTTGAAAATGATACAGCAAGAACAGTACTGTACCCAGTTAACAAACACAAATAAATAAGCAAGTAAAGAAACCCTACTCCATTCTTCTGACATTTCCAGGACTCATTGAGATAAACAGGCCACCATTATTCCCACGATAAACAGGCCACCATTATTCCCATGATAAACAGGCCACCATTATTCCCACATGACATTCCACCAGTTGCTTTTTTTCTGTTTCATTGATGGCTGCTTGCATTTACTTTATACCTTAATGTAGCCATGACTGATAGCTCAAATTTTGCTCTTTTTCTCATTTATTTGACATTTCGATTGATAAGTCAGAGGTCCTCTTTTATTTGGCATGGTGACTGATAGCCTGGGTCATCATTTAATATTTAAGAGTGTAAAAATAGAATGTGATTCAGGTAAGTGGTTCTACTAACCCACAAAAATCAGCGAACACAATGGTTGGTGTACGGAACTCCTCTTGCTGTTATGTATAAAAACATCTTAAGTCAGTATTAGCCAGGAACCATTTTATATTACGTGATACACAACATTTTATGAAAGACCTCTATCAATATTTGAACAGTAGGGAAGGGAGTTATAGGTATCTATTAGTTACATTAGATGTTCAATCCTTGTTCACAGTCATACCTAATGACCTAGGGATAGATATGTTTAGACAATATCTACTGAATGATGGGCATTTAGAGGTTAAAAACATAGACCTTTTATTCATGTTAGTGGAGCTCATATTAGAAAATAATGTCTTTTTATTTGAGCATACAGTATATAGACAATTGGATGACATAGCTATGGGCACTTCATGTGCCCATAGCTATGCCAACATTGTAATGGCCCAATGGGAAAAGCAGTATTTCTTAAGATATGTGACTCAAGGAGGCATAGCCTTCTATAGGGGGTTTGTAGATGACCTCTTCCTTTTATGGGAGGGGGATGTTACTACTGCGCAGCAATGTTTTTCACAGTATTGACAATAGTACTAATCACTTGAAATTCACCATAAAATGGGCCTATGAAACTACAGATTTTTTAGATGTGAAGATTAATCAGGATGTAAGGGGTTTGTTTCATACAAGAGTTTGCAGGAAAGGGTGTTATAGAAACGGTTACCTTTATAGACAGAGCATGCATTCCAGGCATATATTTAGAAACATCGTAAAAGGGCAAGGATTGAGAACTTCAAAACTGACTACTGATCAAGACACTTTAGAAAAAGAGTTAGCAGGGTTGAAGGGTAAATTCATGCAGAGAGGTTACAGTGAGCTAGAAGTGGATCATGGACTTTCTAATATCCCACGTTTGAGGGACACTATAAGGAAGCGCTATTTTTCAGAACATATGGAAACTGCTCCATTAGCTATGCAACGTGCTGACTCTAAGCAAATAAGAATACCTATTACTTATTCCAGTAATGTCAATCTTATGCAGGAGATTTATAGAAAGAACTGGTCCATATTAAGCTCAGATGATAAAATTAAGCAAATTGTGGGAGATAAACCCACTTTTGCATACAAAAATAAAAAGTCTTTAAAAAGGTTATTATGTTGCTCTAGGGATCCATCAGATAATAGGTTCATAGGTTCATAGGTTCATACTAAGCTATCTGCCCGAGGGCATTTACAAGCCTAGCCCATCGTTTTGTGGCTTACGCCACCCCTTTAGTATGGGGAACTATACCCATTATTTTGCTGTACCTCTGTCGAGAAGTGACACTGAGGTAATCCCTGGGGTATATCTGCGATCTCCCATCCATTGGTCAAGATTTCTCTTGAACAAGGCCAGCGAGGTGCTCTGCCTCACATGTACCGGGATTTTGTTCCACAGCATAGGGAGTCTTTGGGTGATGAATCTATCCCTCCAGCACGTCCTATTAATAGCCGTGTCGAGGTTTAAGTCTCCCGCCCTTGTGGCTCTGATGGATCTAGATTTTTTGAGGTGAAGCATATTCATCAAATCTGGGTTTGACATGGCCTTGTATGTTAGGCAAAGGTCACCTCTGAGCATAATGTGGCGACTGAATAGAGCTGGAGTTCTTTCAGTCGGGCAGCATAGGACAGATTTTTGAGACCCTTTATCCTTTTGGTGAGGAACTTTGTGGCCTATCCAGCTGCTGCAAGTGTCGGGTCAGATACATTCGAATGGGGCATTGTACTCAATCATTGGTCTGATGAGTGATGAGTAAAGGGAGACTATGACCTCCCTTGATCTAGATGAGAATCCCTTCATGATAAGGTGGGCAATGTAGAAGGTCTTCCTAACTACTTTAGCTACATGGGTGTCGAATGACAGACTACTATCAACCTGGGTCCCCAGGTCCCTGATAACTTCTTCTGTGCTCAGTGGATTGCCACCTATTTGGTAGCTAGGGGTAACCTTGTTTTTCCCGAAGGGTATGACTATGCATTTTTTCGCATTTAACTTTAGGCCGTGGCTCTGGCACCAGTTATCGGCTTCTGTGAGACCCTGCTGAAGGATATCTGTGTCAGATGTGTTTTCTACTATGGCCAGTTTGCAGTCATCTGCAAACTTTGTCAGCCATAACCCTCCTGTGTTTGCTTGTACTTTGGAAAAGTAGATGCCAAACAAGAGTGGGCCCAGGACTGAGCCCTGTGGGACACCACTTGTGACAGGCTTTGAGTCTGACATGGCACCAGCAACTCTGACCCTGTGGGTTCTGTCACTCAGCCAGTTTGCAACCCATCTTGTGATGTATGGGTTAACATTTAAGCTGATGAGTTTTTCAATGATACCCGAGTGGGGTATTGTATCGAAGGCCTTAGCCAGATCGAGGTAGGCTGTATGGACTGCCTTTCCTCATCAATGGCTTTGGTGACTGTTTCAAAAAGTCAACCAAGTTTAAAAGGCATGATCTGCCTTTGACAAAGCCAAACTGGGTTGGATCCAAAGTCTGCAAATTCCCTATGTCTTTATTTATGAGGTCCATTATGATCCTCTCCATGGCTTTGCAGATAAGGCTTGTCAAGCTAATGGGCCGGTAATTTCCAGGGTCGGTGGAGGCACCGCCTTTGTGAAGTGGGACCACAGTTGCAGTGCGCCACTCCTGGGTAATGATCCAGAGGTAAGACTTTGATTAAACAGCTGTCCTAGCTGTGGGTTTAATTCCTCATTGAGTTCGTGGAGCACACAGCCGGGGACACCATCAGGTCCCATGGATGCTGTGTTTTTGCTTTGGAGAGAGCAGTTCTCACTTGGGCTGGAGATGTTTGGGGGCTGCAATCGTTTGGTATAGATATCTCTCCTTTGGGGGAGGGGAGAAGTTTGCACTGAACCTGTCAGCCAGTATGTTGGCAATGTCTGTAGGATCAGTAATCTTCACATCATTTTAAACTAGTTCTGAGCATATCTGGGAGTTTCCTCCCAGGTTTCTAACATAGCTAAAGAAGGCCTTATGATTGTCTTTTGGGTCTTTGGCGATTTTTCTCTCAAATTTGCTTTGGATGATTTTATGAGAGCTCTTAGTTTTTACTTATAGTGATCAAGGGTGTCTTACCTTTTAAGGATTTTGCTCTATCTTGTAGTAGCTTCCTCCTTTTGTTGTAGAGTTTGTTTATGGCTGGGGTCCACCAGACTGGACGCTTGCCTTTGGTACAAAGAGTCTTTGTTTTGCTTGGGATTGCCTTATCCATGCAGTCCTGCAGGTGCTGGTAGAAGGCATTTGTAAGTGATTCAGCGGCTTGAGTACTGTTTCCTTAAAGGAGACCACACTAGTCTTTAGAAGTGTGAAGTTGGCTTTGAGAAGTTCTTTACTGTGGTCTTTTTATTTCAGGTGGGGTGGGATGAGGACCTCCAGCGAGATTAGTTTGTGATCTGATCTCACCAGTGAGGGGTATACTTCCGCTGTTGAACATTGTGCTCCCATGTTCGTGATGATGAGATCAAGTATGTTATCTCCTCTTGTGCGGATGGTGACTAGTTGTTCCATGGCATTTGAGTTTATGAATTCCAGGAACTTTTGGGCTAGGGTGTTTGGGCTTGAGTAGTGTTCCCAGTCTATATTAGGGTAATTGAAGTCACCTAGTATGATGGTGTTTGGTGATACATTTATCCCCTCTAGTGTGTTCAGGAAGGCCATGTGAGGTTCCTGAGTTTGTGAGGGTGGCCTGTAACATGCTACAATTTGCAGAGCAGTCTTGCCTATGGTTAATTGCACCTGGATGGTCTCCGATGCATCGTGCATTGCCACCAGTCTTGAGGTGTGGGTGTCCTTGATGAATATGGATACCCCCCCTCCTTTCTTGGTATTGTCCGGATTTTGGGGTCGGAACGCATGATATGAGGCAAAACCTGATAGCGCTGGTGTGCTCTCAAGAGCCTTGAACCAGGTTTCTGTCACAGCACAGACATCGATGTTCTCCATACTGAGAAGGGCCTCGAAAAGTGCATTTTGAGATTTAGACTTCTGGCATTGAGCAGCATTACCCTTAGTTTTTTTCCTTTTTTGTGTTCTAGGGTGGTAGGTTTAGAATTTGAGCCTTGCCTAAAAAAGGCACTATGGGGGTGGCAAGAGCCTTTGCCAATATCCGAATCCCAGGGTGACAGGTGCAAGCCGCCCTTGGCAGCGTGGCTTGTCCAGCATGTCATCCCAGGCAGACAGACACTGGATCCCCTTTGAATGACACCAGTGTTTAAGCCAATTGTTAAAGCTGATCATCTTATCTCTGTATTGTGGCATCATTCTTGGTGAAGGTAGGATACTGCTCAAGGTCAGGGTCATACCTGCCTGGGCTACATAATCAGAGAGCTCCTCAATGTCTCTTTTCATGTAGTCCAAGGAGGTACATCTCAGGTCGTTTACACCAGCGTGGAAAATGACTGAGTCATATTTGTACCTGCTGTTGAGAGACCTGAGTGCTTGCGTTATGTGGCGGATTCTAGCGCCCGACAGGCAGCTTACTGTGACCTTCTCCTTACTCAGTCTGGTGAGCGGGACGTCAGTGTGTCTGACTATGGAGTCACCAATGACTAGTGTGTCTGGCATTGTGTTTGGCCTTAAGGGCTGTGACTGTTTGACACTCTGACTGTGAGGTCTATGTGTTGCAGGTGTTGTGTTCTGAGGTGGTGGTTGTTTGGGTGTCTGCTTTGGTGGCCTCTGCTGTTTTGGTAGATTTTTGATCAGAGCATCCGAGTATGTCTTTGTGTGTTTATGTGTATGATTTGAGGTTGTAATGGTACTATGTGAGACTGGGTCTATAGTGTGTGTGGTAACCTTCTCATCCTGACTGGACTTGCCAGTCCTATGTTGAGAAAGCTCAGCCTCCAGTTTGGCCATATAGTTGCATCTCTCACATGTATTTGTGTTTTGTGGGAGGAGGAGAGGGTTGTGTACATGAGGCAATTGTAACATTGCCTCAATATTCCCAGGTTCACCAGCTGAGCAGGAGAGGACACTAGCAACTGATCCCTCGACATGCTAGAAGGATAGACAAAAAAAAACTTTAAAAAAGATTCCGGGGGACGTGGGTGACCGAGAAATGGGGGTTGCCTTTTGGGGTACTATCTATGACAAGAGTGCCGTATCAAGGTAATAAGTACTGTAGGAGCAAGTGCTAGGTTTAACAGATAGAGAATAGTCTACTTGGAGTCAAGTAGAGAGGATCTTTTTAGTTATAGGATACGCTGATTAGATCAGTAGTATAGTTCGAGGGAGGTAGTTTTAAGGGAAAATTTGAAGAGTGGACTTTAGGTAGCCCGAATAGTTTAAACCTGCTTAACCGGCGCTGCCCTAGTGTGCAACGGTAGCAGCTCCCGCGATAAATCACGCTAAATCGCGCTAATGCACGCTAATGCGCGCTAAAGCGTGCTTTATAGCAGGGGGCTGGAAAAGACAGGAAATGACCCAAAATGGCCTATAAACTACAAGTTACTGCCTTAAACCACTCCTCTGAGGACAAACAGGCAGCTCAGTACTCCCTACTCCCACTAGTGAGTAAAGAAACTACCCCTTGACCAAACAAGGAAAATGGAGAAAACAGGAACCAAGACAACTATTAGAAAAGTATGGAAAACAAGAGTATTTTTTTCAGATAGGCAGAAAATACAATAAATGCTGTGTTTTTCGACTAAATGCTATCAAAAGCTAGTACACTTGAGTGTATTAGTCTGTTGTTTAACTTTTAAGCAAAACTTAAACAAGCAAGTGCAATAAACAAATACTAGGAGTATAAGTACCTTTCCTTGTTCCAAATGCAACTTCTATCAGTATGTTGACAGTAGTAGTAGATTCACACATCCAGATATGGGTAAGACAATTGAGTTTAAACTGTCAACTGATTGTAACACAAGTAACTTAGTTTACCTGGCTTACTGTCTAATATGCTCCTTGTATTATATAGGGAAAACAAGTCGTAGGTTAAAGGAGCGTATGAGAGAACATATTTATGATATCTCCAGGGGAGCTGACAACAATGCCCTTGCTAAACATGTAGCTATGCATAATGCAATGCATAGGTTTAAGTTTCTGGTAGTAGAAACTGTTAGATGCAATGAAAGAAGAGGGGATATTGTCAGTAGAACAGAAACCATTGAGCTCGAGTGGATAATTAGAATGAGAGCAACCAGGGGAAAAGGGTTCAATGATAAGACTTCTATAAAGCCTATTTTACAGGCAAGGAACTTGGTTAGATGAGAATATTAATGTGTATGCCTTTTAATATTGATTGCCTTGCAATTGATTTTAATTGATTGTTAATTGTTTCTGAGTTTTTAATGGATACAAATATGAAGAGATTTTTTTTTTGTTGTTTGATGGAGCGACAAAATCTGTTGCGAAAATGCTCACCATTAAAAGGTATTTTATATTGCATATTGGCTGTGGTTTGGTTCTACTATATTTTGTGTTGCGTTAATATTTAAGAGTCTTTGAATTAGCTATAGCTGAAGGTTGTGTTACAGCCTGCATAGCAAAACTAGGTCCCTTAACCATTTGCTAGGAGTGTCTTTCATATACCTCTGCTAATGTGACCGGAGTCCCAGAGAATGTTGTCGGCCTATGTTCCTGTGGTACACCTTTCAGTCCATTTGTAGTAAATATTTATATTAACTATTCCTGTTACAGAATGCTATATAAGAACTTGCAAAATATGATGCATGAAGATTTATTTTCTGATAAATTCATATGGAGTTTTATAGTTGCTGTCCTTATTTAATTGGCTTTTTCCTCATTGTGCTCCACATAAAAGCTTAATAAACTGGAATATACTTGATAAAGCATGGTATAATACCATAGGTCTGTGGCACAAGACCAAGATGGCTTTACTGTCAGAGTGGAAAACTTTGATATGTAATGATTCATGAATTTTGAGTGGAAACCAAAGAGGTCATAAAAAAGGTATGCTAAAGAAGGGTGTTTACTGCGAAGCACGGAAATGTTATTACCAGTAAAGTACATAAGAAATGCACAATGACTTGTGAGAATTAAAGTTGTACTAACACAATCATTACAGACAATGGAGAATGAAATGACAGATTATTTTAAGCAGGATCTAGAGCCTAGTGATTTTAGTGGCTCAGACAGACATAAGCATAGGCAACCTGCATGAAATGAAATATTATCTCTATTGTTAAGGTTAACCAAATCTCTGAAAGAGTGGGACATTGATACTCTGTAGTTCTCTAAGAATTTATTAATGGGGAAATAAATGAAAGGACATTGTAAAGTCTGCATAAAGTGTCCAGCTAGTTTACTCTGGTCTAGATGTCTCTAGTTCTGTCAGTGACTGAGCGAATGTTGAAAATGTGGGCCAAATTCATGAATGGGTAATTTCCACACTGCTATTGTGTGTGTGTGTGTCATATCACAATCACACACTAGTACACCATATTTTATTCATTAAACAGCTCTACGTGTCGTGTAGATCCATCAAACAAAGGTAAATGGCACAGTAGTTTAGATAAAGCATAAGCAACTGAATTGCATGCAAATGAACTAATGCGATATGGTGGCTGCCATTCAGGAAACTATAAAGTAACAGTGTAGAGATGCTGTAGCCCTCTGCCATGAACATCATACCCTATTAGAATACAGACACCATCACAATTAGAAAAAAAAAAAAAACAATGTTAGGGGCTGCTGCTGCTCTCTTGCATATGTGTGTGCAACTGGCTCAGATCTATATTGCTTATGCTGCTGATAGATCTCGTCCAAGGAGAAGAAGGGTGTTCAGACCCCATGTAACATATCATAGACTGCATGATATTGAAATACTAGAGTGATGCAGGGTTGATAGGGAAACACTACAGGAAGTCTGCAGCCTCTCCAAGCCCCACCATCGACCCAGGGGAAATCAAGGAGAGCCTATACCAGTGAAAAGCAAGGTAGAATGTAGCATTAAGGATAGTAGATATTGGTACATTCCAGAGACCCACAAGGAATATACTAGGGATGTCACAGGCCTTGGCTTCAAGAACATTTTACCAATATCTAAATGCTATGCTACAGCATGCAAGGGAGTATATCTATTTTCCATGAACACCAGAGAAGAGAGCAAGAATAATGCATGAAGTCTATGCTGTAGGACACTTCTCTGAAGTCTTGGGGGGCATAGACTGCAGTTACATAGAAATAACCTCCACTTAGGGAACAGGGAAGGACATTCATCAACAAGAAGGGATTTCACTCTATCAACTGCAATGTTGTCTGTGACGCCCAAGGGATTATCCAAAGTGTCTGTGCAGGCAACCAAGGCCATTATCATGACTCATACATATGGCACACCTCACAGCTTTACACAAGGTTTGCTAGGGATGATATTCCACAAGGCCATCTACTGAGTGATGCAGGTTATGCACTAGAGCCATGGATCTTGACACCTATGAGAAATGCACACACCAACAGAAGAAGGATGCAACAATGCCCACGCTCAAACTAGAGAAATCATAGAGCATGTGTTTGGTATGCTGAACTCACAGTTCTCCTGTCTATAGACATGATGGGGTTTCCTGCAAGAGAAATTCTCACAGTTCTTGCCATATTGCAGAATATCATCTTGAGGCAACAGCTGCAACAGAGACAGCAATGGCAAAGACCACAGACAGGGCCAGCACCTCCTGCACATACAGATGAGGAATCTGAGGGGGAACCTCCAGCTTAAGAGGTAGCTAGCAGACATAGGTATGCACAATATGCCCTTGCCCTGGCTAACAGGCACAGGATAACACACACTCACACACACACACACACACACACACACACACACACACACACACACACACACACACACACACACACACACACACTCTCACCACCTATGACTCAAAGGTCAGTGCACACACCCAACAAGTAAGTGGCAAGTAACAACACCTGCACTCACCAACAAATTAATATGCATAACAACCTAAGTACATACAAATATTAAAAGTGATACCATATAATGTCCACAAATGTTACTTGCCCATGTAATGTTCTGTATGAACAGCATCAGACAGAGACAGCCCCAAAGCACAAGACTCCTAACTGCAGTGATGTCAAGGTAAGTGTGGAACCTGTGGTAGAACAAATGTGTAAAAAGATAAACTACCTGCATATTATCTGTTTCGTACCTATCCACTCTGTGCAATATACATATATGCAAGCCTAAGTCAAACAGAAATGAGCAAATCCCATGGCACAGTCATCATCTTTCTCACAGGGTGTGTGTGGTGCAGTAGGCCCAAGGGTGACGCCAAAGGCATGTAGATGCTGGCCCTCCATCAGCAGCTGTGACATCACAGACACTGCCCGATCTAGTGTGTAACTCATCCTATCCAAAGGGTCACCCACACAGTTGAGGTAATCACGCAATAACAAATAATAACACAATCCCCAGGATTCATGAAGCTTGCGTCAGGCGCCGGAGTAGCGTCGGTGATCTAGTGCCAAATATGGCCACCGAGCGATTCAGGTACGAGCTGTTTCCACGTGCGCTACCAGCGTATGCCAGAGCTGCACAGCTCCTGGCGCATGTATGCTAATTACCCCATGTGCAGCAGTGCAGCATGCAAATGAAGGTATATAGCGATTCATGAAGTGGTGCAGGCATAGTGTAAGCATGAAGAAATGTAAACCAAAAAAAAAATGGTTTACATTTTGTCAAACATAAAATCAGAGCCATGAAAGTGGACCAAACTTATGTATTATAATGTTAATATATGCCAATGGCTAAATATATAGCCAATGGCATAAAAAACATGCACAGCACATAAAAAATAACATTTAATGTCATGGCCACACTAACGCAAAGTAAAACCGCAGTGCATCTGTGCTCAAACAGGATCACAAGGAAAATATATTTAGATGTCATAAAACTGCAATGTAACACAATTCATGATATCCCCATAATAGTCAATGGCATGCATGCTATCCCACAACCATGGCACAATTGTTGCTAAGGGTCTGTGACAGTGTTCTGTGTGGTAACTAGGAATTAGTAGTCAATGCCATGCAAATGAGTCAAGTAAAACTGAATTGCAAATGCCCCACCAGCGTAAGGATGTACCACACGGCGTAGCGGTACAACACCGAGGAGTGGCCTGGAGGTAAACATGACATCAAGATAGGGGTGCACCACCATAGCTGCAAGCACATTGGATCATTGCTAATCCAGGTTGCCTGTTGCTAAGCAATGCCACAGGATAAGGGTGTGGAAGTAGCCATAGCTTTGCTTAGCTGAGAGCACACAAGGTAACTGAAAGTTCATGTGAACGTGAATGAAAACGCACTCGAAACCTGGTAAACGGCTGTGCATGGCGCATACAACAGCTGAAACAGGAAGGATACGGGAAGACAATAAAGAAATGCTGCAGCATGGTAATTGGAGTACAAATGAGTAATTAACACCTAGGAACTCACAGTGGGCCATAGACAACAGCTAACAAGTCTGCTAGCAGCTATCTGCAGAACAGGAAAAGGGAGGTGCCGTACAGCAGAGAAAAGAGAACTGTCACAGCAGAACAAAGCAAACTTGCAGTAGATCAGCTGCATAACACATTTCCCAACACAATCCTGGGTTGTGAAAGTACAAAACAAGAAAGCTGGAAGCTAGATGCATGCCTGACAATGGGAGGGGAATCGGGTTGAAAATTTAAGTAAAGGGCAATAGATGAATCACGGCAGCCAAGTGTAAGTCAACACCAAAGGCCCCACAATAGCAGTACCTGCTGTAAAGCCAATAATTAAGATACCCCACAGCTGGAATAGCACAAATACACCCAATTACACCAGCATCATCGATTGCACAATAGTATAAGGTGTGAAAGCCCCACATGCACACTTGTGCATTCCCAGACACTCTGCACCATTGGTGTATACAGACGGGGAACTTTTAATATGTACATGTTAGGGGCTGACATAGCTTTGATTCACCAGCATGTGTTGGAGACTGATGGTGGTGTGGAGGATGAAACTGACAACCATCTCAGGCAATGGATGAGGAGAAGAGTGTTCAGACCCAGGGTAACCTACCAGGGGCTACATGATCTGGAGATAGTAGAGCATTACAGGGTGGACAGTAACATCATACAGCAACTTGTTGAGCTGTGCCGGCCATGCCTCAGAGCCAGAAGTAACAGAGGGGAACCCATCCCAGTGGACACGAAGGTATGTGTAAGATTGAGAACACTAGCCACAGGTACCTTCCAAAGGCCAACTGGGGATATCATGGGGATCTCACAGGCATCAGCATCCAGGGTATTCCACCAGTTCCTGGATGCCATGTTACCACATGCCAATGAGCACATATACTTCCCCCGAATGCAGGAGGAGTTGGCCAGCAATATGTGTCTCTTCCACCATGTGGCAGACTACCTGGAGGCACTGGGTGCAATAGACTGCATGCACATACACATCTAGTCACCACCTGGTGAGCAGGGTAGGCGCTACATAAACCACAAGGGATACCTCTTCATCAACTGCCAGGTGATGTGCAATGCCCGGGGCATTATCATGAATGTGTGTGCTGGCAGCCCTGGAAGCTATCACAACTCCCACATCTGGCATACCTCACAGCTGTATCAGGTATTTGCCAGGGGGGACATCCCATATGGCCACCTGGTGGGGGATGCTGGCTATGCACTGGAACCATAGATGATGACTCCCATCAGAAATGTACACACAGCCATGCAAGAACGCCATAATGAGGCACACGCAGAAACCAGAATCATCATAGAGTGCGTGTTTGGGATGCTGAAATCATGGTTCCATTGCTTGGGCATATCTGGTGGAGCCTTGCAGTACTCTCCAGGCATGAGTGCCCACATCTTCATAGTATGTGCCATGCTACACAATATGATCCTGTGGAAACAGCTGCAGCAGGGACAGAATGGTGAAGGCCCTCACAGCCCACCACCATTGCCAAGGGGCCCACAGGCACAGAGGGACTCAGACCACAAACACCCTGTGCCAGCCCCAGTAGGCAGACAGAGGCATGCCTAGTATGCCCATGCCTTGGCAAAGAGGGAACGTATAGCACACACACTGACAGTGTAGGCACTCATGGACTGACACCCTTCTCCACCTGCACACACAACAAACATGGATGGCACACACACAAGACCACCTGTAAATTGTCATGTATAGGTGGTCTACTGTGTGCATCCTACATAGGTAGCCCTCAACTATTGTACACACAACCACCATTGGCACAAGGTAAATCAATACCTGAACAGTAAATTAAGCTATCAGCATGTGTCCATACTGTATGTAGAGGTTCATAGATGTATAGGTAGGTACATGCCCAACTGCCAAGGCCATTCATAAGCATAGGCAAAAAGTGTCTGCTGTCACCACCCCATCAATTAACTAACTGTCCCTCTGTGGAGCAGAGCCAATTGCGGGATCCCTGGGTTGTATCCACTGTTCCCCACACACTCTGCAAGGATTCCCTGGAGTGTTAGTGAGGGGTTTGCATAATGTAATCAGGGATGTAGTTCCAAATAATGGGGAGTATCCCTGACAGGAATCTTCTCAGATATTTACATGTTACATAGTATACCTTAAACACAACTTGCATATATAGGTAGTTTCCCACAGAATAATAAACATGTGGAACACACAACCACTGAAATGTGCATTAATCACCCTTGCACTACCAGTGCCTGCTCTGAGAGGTAAAATATCACTGCCAGGATTAGAACATGCAACCAGGTACACAATCTTTATAATAACATACCACTAAGCTACTTGAGATGTACCAATGGCAGTCATGTATACTGACAGGATAAATACAAAAGGTAGGAATGTGTTGAAATAGGACAAACTGGCATGTACCCAATGAAAGGTGTATGTTTTATATATATATATATATATATATATATATATATATATATATATATATATATATATATATATATATATATATATATATATATATATATATATATATATACATCATCATATATATATAGAGAGAGAGATAGTCGATATATGGGGATATACATATATATGTAGATATATAGATAGGTTAACAACATCTACATAACCATGGAGGTACATATAAATGGGATACCTACCACATACCGACTGCTTTACATACCGACGCGCGTAATCCCGAGGCTTATGGTCTGAAAGAACACAGTAACAAAACACTAGATGCTTGAGGTGTAAAATCACGATGTTAAGGGACAGTTAGTCAGTGCTTCTAGTATTGCGGTTCAGGTAGGTTACTGTGTATAAGTGTGTTTCTGAGGGCTGTAGTGTGTGTAAGTGTGTGTTCTGGGTGTGGTGTGTGTTCTTGGGGGACTGTAATGTGTGGGTGTGGGTTAGCTTTGTGCATCTGTTTGCGTGATCTAGGAGATTGAATATTAAAGTAGGGGTGGTGTGGGGGGTGCAGACACCTACATGGGGGGTGTAGGGGGGCTTGCCCACCTGCTCATATGTAGTGCAGGATGGTTTGTTTGGATGTGGTGGGTAGTATTGTGTCTGTGTGTGCGTGTGTGTGTTCCATGTTTGTGTTACTTTTGCGAGTTACTGTCACTGTCGGTAATGTGGGGAATGGGAGTCTGGGCCCTGTACTGTGTGCGTCGGAACTGTCTGGTTTCAAGATTCCATAGGTATCCCGTATACAGCAGTTGAAGTGTTCATATATGTGTATAACATGGACCATAGCAATCACACATTCCGCCACGACCAAACTTTATGAACAAAGGATATGGAGAGTATATGCCTATACACTATTACAAATATGTGCTATGGACATGAGCAATGATAGTGTTACCACTTGACCCATTTTGCGAGGGACAGTCCCTCTTTGGGCAGTTGTGTCCTGACTAAATATATTAAACGTGGCAAATGTCCTGGGATTTTAGGGCATAATTATGTCCCATATGTAATATAATAGTTGCATACAATAGTTCTTTCTGTATCTAAAATACCTACATGTTACAAGAAACAGGATAAGCAACTAAACTGCTACAAGAATAAGCTTATATTTAGGCAAGAAAGGAAAGTTCCATCCCTTGTACTGACCGTGGGTTTGTGTCGGCCTGTAAATTCTGATGTGTGTTCCGAAAATGTCCCACTATGGCCATATGAAATGATGGCAACCCTAGCCAAAGAGTGTCAGTCACCAACACAACTACAATGACTGCAAATACCTATGACAGAAATACACAGCTTTTATGTACCAACACTTTATTACATTCTGATGTATTTCCGAAAGGATTCAAGGACTAACATCATCTGCATGCTATACAGGAACCACATAACAGTGCCTTAATGAATCAGCCTGCAATTACCATAGTATTAGTCCACTAAAGGATAGGTGTTCAAATAGGGAAGGAACCCTCATGCACATATCAATTATGTATAAAAGCAGATCCTACACACCTGCATCTGCTATGCACACCCACCAACATCACCCCCACACCCAAACAAATTACAATACAAACTGCAATAACATCACAAATCATTCACTCACTGTACGACATCTGCAGATGCCTTAACATACCTTGTCAGAGACACACTAACATGGCCCTATGTGAAATAGTTGCTGTTATACAGTGGAACAGCTGCTGATGTTACATGGTTTGTTTGCACTAATCCCATTTCAGAGGGTTGTGTGCACACTGGGATGTGTTAGCAATTACTGAGTAACAGCACAGTATGCTACACTTGTACACCAAATCAAGGATGTCCAGTGAGCACACTGTAAACCACATAACAGTTCATGCATAGCCATACAGCCTTGAGCTGCCCAAACATCCTTGCCAGACTTAAACATCTGCAGAAGTATCAGGTACGAACAAACCCTGCATGAGTAGCAATTTTCTGAAATATAACAGCTGTACTAACATGTAGAACAAAATTGTCTAGCCATTACACACAATCCACGGGAGTCATGAAGCTAATATATCTCTGTCTGTCTCCATATAGCTGTTGAAATACATCACAAACAACACATCCAGGCCGTCTTCCTTGAAAGTAAGGCAAACAGACAATGCCCAAAAAGAGAACTCAGTTATACACCGCTGTTGCCAAGGTATTGGCTAATGGAGTAGCTGCACAGCTGATGTGCATCTAATTAACTACTGTGGAACACCAATTGGTGGTCAGGATGCCACATGTTACCGATATTTAACTAGAAAAGGATGGGTTATCACACATTCAAACCATCCGTATATACCAGCAGAACATTACAAAGAAGATTGAAACACAAACTGAAAAGGATTGAATCAACAATTAACGACACCTTGGATTACTAATAAGGTATGTTGAATATGCCTGTGAATTTAGTACCTTTTCTGTACTATTTAAAGTGCACACAATCCTTATAGTGGATACAGTTATCTTGTAGTGATGTATTGTTGAGCATAGTAACGCTTGTAGTATTTGTGTGTACTGCTGTAGGCCACAAGGCAAACACCACATACACCACAAGGGATGCAATATAAGAACTTTGAACACAAATATTCCTCACCAGCCGCTGTCAGTGGCAGGGCTGGTCCAACAAATATGTGCTATAACAGTGGAAAGTATATGTTGATATATTGTAACAGTAGCCATATGTATGGGTGTATTACTGAGAATAACATGTCAAAGGTTGGCCCACTGTGCAATTATGATTTGCATTCTGGGATATTGTGCCAATAACTGTGTAATGTACAGTATTGTAGACAGATATGTATTACAAGTTACATAGCATTACTGTTATGTTAGGCAAACATTAGTTATGTCTATTGGCATTTACAATACACAATAACAGGATACATATGTCTTTTAGTCACTCGACAGTTTATCAGCATGATAGCAAAGTAAAATGGAAGAGCTAGTTAACTATCCATGCACATAAGACATGTAATAAGTGCAAAGGTAGTTACTAGGCTGTCTTACCAAGGGTATTTTTAAGACTAGCTAGAGTGTATTGGCTTTTGCCACCCCCATAGGGTAGTTCCGTATGCCTCTGAATGGCAGAGCCATTAGTTCCCTGTGCCTCTGTCCAGCAGAGCCACTGCAGTGATCCCCGGGGTACATGTCTGTCTCCCATCCACACGTCAAGGTTTCCCTTGAAGAGTGCTAGTGAGGGGCCCTGCCTGATGTACATTGGAATCAAGTTCCAAAGCATGGAGAGTGTCCGGGTCAGGAATCTATCCGTCCAGCACATCCTAGTCATCATTGTGGTTAGGTATATCCCAAGAGCATGTGGCTCTCAGGGGCCTCTGTTTAGGTGGCGCATATCCAGCAATACTAGTTTGGACATGGGCCTTGTATGTCAAGCAGAGATCTCCTGTGAGTATGCGGTATGTAATGGAGTACAGCTGGATTTTCTTAGGTTGGGCTGCATAGGTCATCTGTTTGAGGTCAGTAATCCTCTTGGTGTGGTACTGTAGTTGTCTTCCAGGCTGTTGCAGTTGTCTTGTAAGGTATATCTCAAATGGGGTGTTGTATCCTTTAATGGGTCTAATAAGTCATGAGTAGATAGTAGATTGCAAACCATCACATGACGTAGGGGTTAATGTTCAGGCGGATGGGTATGTTGATAATACCAGAAGGAGGAATGGTGTTGAAAGCCTATGAGAGATCTAGGTAGGCTGTGTGGACCTCCTTACTCTCATCTAATGCCTTGGTAACTGTCTCTAAGAAGTCCATCAGGTTTAGGAGGCATGGTCTGCCCTTAACAATGCAAACTGGGAGGGTTCAAAGGTTTGGAGGTACCCAATGCCTCTGTGACTGAGATCCATGATGTGCTCCATAGCCTTGCAGACCAGGCTAGTCAGGCCTATAGGGCAATAGGTCCCATGGTCCATTGTGGTGCCACCTTTGTGGAGTGGGATAACTGTTGCTGTGCACCATTCAGGGGGCACTAAGCCCGATGCAAGGCTATTTTTGAACATGGTGCGTAGGTGGGGAGCCAGTACATTCTGAAGTTCATGTAAAATGCAGCCTGGGATGTTGTCTGGTCCCATGGATGCTGTGATATTGGCTTTAGAGTGTGCATCTTTGAGAGGTAGGGGGGAAGTTAGCAATGAAACTATCTGACAGGATGTTGCCAATATCAGTTGGGTCTGTAATGTGCGTACCTTTGTGCTGTAACTCAGAGTAGATCTGGGTATTGACATTGAGAATGTGATATAGCTATAGAATGCTTTCTGGTTGTTGTTGGAATTAGTGGTGGTTTTGTTTTCATAGCTAGGTTTGGAGGATCTTATAAGGGATCTCACCTGCTTACTGTGGCTGACCAGGGAGCTACTCCACATGGGATTGTGCTCTCTTTTGCAACAGTGTCTTCCTCCTGTAGTACAGTTTGTTTATGGCAGGGGACCACCAGACTAGTTTCCTTAATTAGGAGTATAGCGTCTTGGTTCTGTTTGGGATAACACAATCCATGCACTCATGTAAGTGCTTATAGAGTGCATCAGTGTAGGATTCAGCAGTTGTAACAGTATTGTCCATCTGCATGGTTATCATGATGTTCACCACGTCTGTCTTAAGAAGCATGAAGTTGGCTTTGTAGACATATTATACTGTGGTTCCCTTAATGGGGGGTGGGGGCGGGATATGGATATCGACAGTGTTCAGCTCATGGTCGGATCGGACCAACAAGGAGTTGACTTCACGTGTGGAGCACCAGTCACTCATGCTGGTAATGCCTAGGTCTAGGATATTGTTGCCCCTGGTGGGTGTGTGGATATGCTGATCCAGGGCATTGGTGTTTATGAATTCCAGAAAGCGTTGAGCTAATGATTTGGTACACGAGTAGTTTTCTCAGTTAATGGTGGGGTAGATTCAGTGAGACTATGTGATGAGTGTGGTGTTTACCTTCTCCACATGACTGTCAGGCTTGGCTGGAGAGAGCTTTACCTCCAGTTTGGCTAGATAAGTGCATCTCTCACAGGTTGTAGTGTTTGGTGGTAGGTGGGGAGGCTTGTCTGTGTACATGAGGCAATGTGTACATTGCCTCAAGATGTCCAGACTCATCAGATAGACAGGTGAGAACACTGGCAGTTAACTCTTGGACATGCCTGAATAAAGAACTTCTTTCCCCTAGATAAGTAAGGAAAGTGAGTACAAGAGCTATTTTACTCTAAGCAAGTGAGAAAAGTATGTACAAAACCTGTTTACCTCTAGGTAATGAGGAAGATTGAATGCTATAGTAATTATTAGCTTACGTAGTGCTGACAAGTTCTTAACAAGTGCTGAGCATGAATAAGCAATCCAGACAAGGTCTTGGATAACATAAACACACACACCCCCAACAGGTATACAATCATATATCCATGTACACCACAGGGCCCCTGTTCCCACAACTATGCAGGTACAAGCTGCACTCAGGCTGCATGGGACCTGTCCACATCACAGGTTGTATCATACACATATGGCAAAACAAGATGCTCTCCACGTACACATCATGTAAAACATAGCTCCATGTCCAGGTTGTGTACACACTAAATGGTGCACACCAACAGTTATCACAACCCACAAAGGGGGAGACACCACTGATAATGGGAAGTACTGCACTACTACCCTGCTGAGTCTGGTCTGGAAGGCCATGAACCTTGATCAAATAATTGATGTCAGCAGTACAGATGTAGATGACAGTAAGGTTGATTTCAGACTGCATATCATAACCTTGCCAGGTCATAGGGCATCATCACCCATACTGTGTACCACCTACACTCGGTATACTAGATGTACATTCCTATGTCACAGGAGTGTTTTGCATCGGGACTGCTGGCAGAACCAGCACTACAGAAGGTGTCTGAATAATACATGCTCATCACACCAGTGGCAGCTACAGTAAGTCAGGGTTAATGAATTGTATTCCCCCTCATTGTAGTCTATACCTCACAGACAAACAGAAGGCATCTGCCTATTGAAGTATGCGAATGACTATGACCTAGGAGCAATAGTCGACTCAGGAGTGTTGTGGACAACATACAGAAGGGGCTTTGTGGGTGAGGTGTGTGACATATGGCCACAATCTGACAGCTACATATTGCATTGTCACCCCTATGTTAATAACCCAGTGCCCATGAACTACCACCAAGGCAGTGGTCAAAATAATGGACACTTTTGTGTAAGGGATGCAGTTTGACAGTTGCCTTTCCTGTGATAGCTACATCACCTCACCTGTCAGGTAGTCATATGTGGCAACCCTAATAATGACAGGGTGCCATCCATGAATTCAGAGATCATTGCCCAGCCATATACAACACTCAAGTGACCCATATCAGATCACATATTTCCTTTAAGGAGTATTTGCCATGTGCAGATGGCCTACACCAGCCTTCCTATTTCCCATCTCCACTATGTAGCATGATGCATACCCTGAATAAATTCATGTCCAACCCAGTGATGTTCGACATGCTACACGTACACATCCTGATCTCAAACACATACTTCATGTACATCCACCTTCCACATGCTGGACAGATCCTTGTCCCATACACTTTACATAGTCCTGCCATACTATGCATTCCTGTCCATTAAAGCTCCGCATTGCTCCCCTCTCAGACATGGTGTGATGACCGCATGGTAAATGTATCATTAACCCTGTGGATCAGTAATGTAGCACTGCTACACCTGGCCTCAGAGACCTGCCTGTCGGCTACTGCCAGGTAATCTTTCATCCTAGATTCATACATGGTCCGTGGCATATAGCCCACTAGTTGACTTTGACTGCACATGCTATAGTTGATATCCATCCCTGCAAATACCATCTGGCTAGGCAGTGTCCCATGTGTACCACATGTGCAACACAGGTGATACATAGCAGGATGTTGAATTGATGTACAGTGCTGTGTAGCTGTATATGGCAGAACACATACATGTAAAACCTTATGTGAGTAAGTCTGCAGGGTCACAGGTCATGTCTGTTAAGGCAGTGTAAGTCTTTATATGTGACATATACACAGCATCAAGGATGACTGCATTAATTTGGACACATCCAGCCATGTGCTGATAGGTAGGAACACCAGTACAGGGAAACAGACATGCCCACATCAAGACAGTATCCACATGGAGTATGAGCAATGTAATCAGGTGACACACACACACATACATATATGGTGATAATATGCACTCACCATTGAGTGTCATATGTGTGTGACACAAACACGTCAGTGTCATGTAGGTTTGCAAATACAACTATTTAAACGTAATAAATGTGATACACATGTATGTTCAGTTGTAGCTCTGTGAGTTACTGTGACCTGTCTCCATCATTATGTCTTCCAGGTATGCTGCGTGCAAGGCTGCCCCCTTTTACTCACTTGGAGGATGAGGCCCTCATCCCATACCTACTCGACAATCATGATATCCTGTTCAGCCATGTGCTACAGGATGCACAGCAGCGAGATGCCCTGTGGATGGAACTTCACATGAGGGTTAATGATGTGAGTGGCTACAACCGCACATACCAGCAGATGCGCAGACACTGTACAGACCTCATTAGATGGGTGAAACAGCGTGCGAATGCAATTGTCAGGGAACAAGGTGCAACAGGTGGTGGACCACCAACCCAGCCCACACTCACACGTACCGAGGAGCTACTGGCCAACCTGGGGTCACCTGCAGAACCACATCCACAAGCCTTAGCTGATATTGTGGATGCGGGTGTCTCTTAACTACTGAGCCTGGAGTTGCCTGGTAAGTCAGTACAGCACCTATAACAACTATATTCCATATAGTTGCATGTGTTATTGTACAATATATAATGTAACATCATATGGAAGGCATGTATACACACGTCGCATACTATAGTATGCTACTCTGTGTATACACACATGTGCATACACCATAGTATAGTCTAATGTACTGGTGTATGTGTTAACATGCACATTGCACCCTATAGCCATCATTCAGGCATGGATAATGCTCATACTGCTGTGTTATTTATCAGGAATCATAATGCACAGATCTATCTGCCATGTGGCCATTTACAACATGTACACATAATGTATGGTCCTGTCACAATATACAGGCCGGACCTGCAATGCATCCTAATGCCTACCCATGTGCAACACTTGCAAACTATGTGAATCATCTCACCGACATGAATCCTCACAAACTGTTATTGCCAGATGTGTGGACAGCTGTGCATACAATGGTGGAGGTGCTGTTCACTGTAGGGACATGTACTACAGATTAGAACTATGCATGTGGGTAATACAAACACTACTACACAGTGGGCTAGAGTATGGCCAGCCCACAGGATTCACTGGTGTGGATCATAGCCCTGCTATGAATGTCACACAATGTGATGTGCTATCTTGACATGTCCATGACACCTAGTGGCCTGACTGCAACACTGCCTACCTAACCTGAAAACATATCCTACATACCACCCTTTGTCTGCATAACCCTGTCGTCAGTGGAGCATATGACATCTATGGGTGTATGCCACATGGGACAACACAGACATGTGAAATAGATGCCCGTTGCAATAATTTGGTCAACACATGTACACACATGGCCATGAAGGATGGCCAGAGACATGGAGCAACACACACAGTAGACGTGATGTGCTTGTGTGTACTCCCTGCCATACAATGGCTAACTATGGCCTTTGTGTAATGGTTATATCCTACAGGCCTGTGCACATCTTGTGTAGGCATAACATCAATCCACCACATAAGATGTGTTGAACATCTTGAGGGTGTCACAACATGATAGCAGTCACCTGTACAGTATCCACATCAGCCCACAGATACAGTACATTCCTCTTGCTGGTGTCAGACATCAGTGTCATACTTGCTCCTCGTGTGTGTGTGTGTGTGTGTGTGTGTGTGTGTGTGTGTGTGTGTGTGTGTGTGTTGTACACAGATGTCATGTGGGACACAGTGTACCGACATGTTTGCCATGTCTGGCCATAGTTGCCAGGCAGCAGCAATATGGTTGCAGATGTGCAGGGGTGTCATCCGTATACCCATCAGTGACCTGTGTCACAACTTCCACATCCTGGTTTAGTGTGTATACACCTCAGTGACATGGGTCACATTCCACAGTATATATGTATTGTATCTGATCACAGTCATGGCTATGAACTGTGTCTGTAACTCACACTGTATAGCAATAGAGACGCCTCATGATTCCCTGCAATGGCCATGCACATCAGCTAAATGTGCAGTATATCTGTAGGGCAGACAGACAACACTGCATTGGGACACTATTGCCCCACTGTATATTTGACAGGACACCATTGTGTATGCATGTCATTGCACACGTCAGCAGATCACATGTCATACTACATGTGATTGTCAAGGTCATATGCCACACATCAGGCAGGTGTACTGTTAACCTGTGCTGGTCTACATGGTATAACACAGGGATGTATGCTAACTACTACTATGATTGTGTAACTTGCATGCCATCTGCTATGATACATGCATGCTGTTGTGTGCAACCCAGGGATGTATGATAACTACCACTATTATTGTCTGTGCTGCATGTTGTCTGTCGTATCACATGCATGTTGCATGCCTTCTGTCATATCACATGCGTGTGTGTGTGTGTGTGTGTGTGTATGTGTGTGTGTGTGTCTATTGTATAGATTGTAATGTACAGTTCTTGTCTGCCCTCACAGGTGATGTAGGTGCGTTGCCCTCCTGCGATATATCTGATGTTAGAATCCCCACAGACTCTAGCAGTGATGATGAACGTATGATTGAGTCACAGGCAGAGTTGTCAAGGGCTGAAACTGTGCCATTGGTTGCCATTTCATCTATATCCCCGTCATCCCCACACACAGATTCCATGCCTGCACATACCCCATCACCAGTGACCATAGAGGAAGGACAGTTGGCACGTGGTAGCTTGAAACAGGAAAGTGTGGGGGCTATGGAAGGTGTGCCTGCACACCATGGTGTCAGCCAACTGACTGGTGAAGCCCCACACAGGCACGTGGCCAGTGCTGCACGTAGGAAGACCTCTGGCCAACATGCTCCTACAAGACAGAGCGCAGCAGCTGGTGTCACCAGATG
This sequence comes from Protopterus annectens, assembly GCF_019279795.1. Lineage (NCBI taxonomy): Eukaryota > Metazoa > Chordata > Ceratodontiformes > Protopteridae > Protopterus > Protopterus annectens. The sequence continues at coordinate 510,984,885 of NC_056735.1, read as the reverse complement.
CATGTTTCAGGCAGTAATAGAGGCACAGGCACATGCTGAATAGCACAGCAGAGAATATCAGAGGCTTCAGAGGGCTGCTGTCCATTCTTTAAACAACAACGTCCAGGCAATGGTAAATGCTCAACAGCAGATTGCTGAAGCTTTGGATAGACAGTTGGGTGACATGGTTGGAGTCCTTGACCGTGGCATGACAATCCTTGAGCGTGAGCTGTCTGTGTTGGAACATCTGGTAGGAGTGAGGCATCGGGCACATAGACGTAGACCTGCTACATCACCTGTTTCAGGTCTACGTGTACTAGCTACCTCACATGTCCGCTCCCATAGTGGCAGTAGCAGCAGCAGTGCATCTGGTGCTGTGCTGTCCACACCATGACACAGCAGGCCATGTGCACATGGCCCGGGATGGTCCCAACAGGGACACAGTTCCAGTGGACAAGTGACATCGGACAGTACCCAATCTGCACCTCTGCCTGATAGTGCCCATGCAACTCCTGGCAGGCACAGGTCACATGTCCATGGCCGGACATCGTGAACTGTAAAACCTCACCTGTACAGTCTGCAGCTGTCAATAATACCCCTGTGTAGGCCAGACACATGGCAGAGCTGTGTGCATACATACACGCACACACTGGAAACATATGAAGGGCATCGCAACACATACATGCATAACATCCACACACGCCCAATTAGATAAAAGGCCCTAACCCACACACATGATGTCATCCAATGGTGCAGCCTAGGCCTCTGGCAAACATTATCACCCTGTGCATATGATGATGCCTGTGCCGCATCCCTGACAACCACACCATCAGTGCAGGGACATGCTCATATGGTCTGATGCACAGGGTGAACAGACTAGGAAGATAAGTGTAGTTTACAGTTGTTGAGTACTGTTGACAGGCAGCAGAAATACTATGTACTACAGGTGTACAATGCATTTCGTACTGTTAACAGTATGTGTCTTGTGTAACAACAGTAACTGTATGTTGGTCATGATGTTCTGCTGTCCTCCTTCAGGACTAATTACATGTGCTGGTGGACATCAGTGTTTGCCGTTAGTGTCCCATATGTCAATGTGGACTACTCACAGGTATGTATGAATATACCAGCATGAACCGTGTAGCTGCCACATACCAGTGAGAATGTCCCACGTTCCAAACACGTCTGATCCAAGAGCATGATAGCTGTGTATTAAGCTACTGTGGCTACAGACATCACATCCATAAAGGGTGACATCACAGGTACAGTTACATGAAGTGGTGAGGTAAGAGAGTGGTAGCTGATTACAAGGGTAGAGGCCAGTGGGAAGTGTGATGCCTCATTGGGAATCAGTAATACACATTCCTAGGACAGGATGCCAACACACAACTGCACCCACACACTCAGGTATTGACACACATGTATTCAGTAACACAGTAACACACCCACACACTCACGGATTCACTGACACAGTAACCCACACTTACACACAGTTGCTACTAGTGAGGTGAGGACCCCTGCCTATGTGCAAATCATCATTACAGTACTATGCACCTTCATGATGCACCACAGAGAATACACATGTACAGGTAGTCAGTATGGCCTAAGATCGGGGACATCAACGCGGATAGTAGAATGCATCACCTGGATGGGGGGAGGGGTCTTATCAGTTCAGTATGGTAAAATACATCCTCACCCCAGGGACCAGACAGCCCTACATACACACACCATGGCATTCAGTATTGAATACACCTATGTCATGCACATACAGATACCTCACATGTGTGAGATACACACCCCTGCCTATGTCCTGCTTTCTATATTGCAGTCTGTACAAACGTGTACACTAGTGTGCAGGAGATTGAGTAACAATTGAGATGTATTCCTCACCATACTTGACATATATGGGCACACACACAACCACTCATGCCAGTACTGTGAATCTCAGACCTGCCTAGCTCATGATATGTATGACAGATGTACAGCAGTATTGCATGTGTTACAAACTGTACTGACGCTTCCTGTGGCAACAGTGCTGATATATGCACACGGGACGTCTTAACTACTAACAGGTATCAAGTGATTTATCTTTGCTGTCACCATGACCGCTGACTAAGTTGTGTGTTCTGTATTTCAATTAACAAAACCATTGCTTGCCAGTTACACAGGTTATTGTAGGACTGCTGGTGACTCACCTGTGAGCTGTCCACAGCAAACATCCATCTGCAAAGATGCCCCACCACTTAGTTATTTCCACACATCTGTCCATACTTGAGGTACATCTTTCCGTACATTCAGCATATCACCATATACAGTTGGCAATGTTGAGGCTGCATTGCATGATGTACTAGGATACATGTCACCTGCATACATCAGCAACTGCACACGCATGTTATCTGAATGCACAATACTACATGTACAGGTGTGTAGGTCCTACAATCCTGACATTTGGGCATGTTTGTAGGCATTGCAATTGGTGGACATGTGTAATGACATACATGACACATGGACTGTTGTATGATATGATGGGTGTAATGGGTGACTGGTACAGAGGGAATGTTACCTTTGTCAACATTGATATCACACCTTATGTACTGTTAGCATTCAGCAGCCATGGACCTACATTCCGTGTGCACATGTGTAATGGCTGTAGCCACCTGTTTGCACAAAGGACAACAGCTATGCTATTTATATGTATGTTGTGTGTGTGTGTGTGTGTGTGTGTGTGTGTGTGTGTGTGTGTGTGTGTGTGTGGCATGTACATGCCCAGGGCAGGTATATGTATGTCATATCCATACATGAGAGTGTGTACTGGTGTTCAGCAACAGTCATCTGCTAATGGTGGAAAGTATCAAGGGCCCCTGTTATGTGTACAGCTGATCTGGTTACAGACAGTGGTATCACTGCATTGCATAACATATGATGCAACTGTGTCAGTACATGGGTACTCTTTACAGTTGATGTAGAGCTTGGTACAGTCCACAGGTCAAGGGTCACATGGTGGTGTATTCTTATATGTTCTACAACATGTATAGTTGCGTGCTGGTGGTTCGAGGGCATGGTGGTATCTGAGGTTTACATCCTAGAATGCAGCATGTGACACTGTGTCCTGCACATGACTCATCTGTGATGCCTTTCGTCGGGGTACCGGTCAGTATATGTGAGTGTCCTTTATGTATGTGGGGGTACAACCTGGAGCAGTCCTTACCTGTGTTATGGCCCACATGTCTGGTTCTGAGGTATTTGGTGGTAGTGCTAGGTTCTGAGGTATATGGTGGTAGTACTATTGTGCATTACAGAGCCATCAGCCAGGTGTTCCCCACTGCACAGATGTCAGTACTCCCCATTGTTGGATCTACAGTGACCAGCTGTGATTATGGACGCTACACATCTAGCACTGGTTAGTATAAGAAAACAATGCAGTTGTCCTGTAGGTGTCAGGGAGTTATCCTGTGTTTAGGACATTTGCCTAGGAAGGGCACTGTGCGGGCGGATGCAACTTGGGTATTATCCCCACTCTCTAGATTCATGAATGCATGTGATATGTGTCAAAGGCCTGTCTACTGTCAGCCATGTCATCCCAGAATGACAGCAGACATTGTGTAAAATACCGGTGTCAAATATATGTAGAGCAGCATTCCTGCTAACAATGACAACTACTAACACCAGAGCCCATTACATTGTGTTCTTTACGTCTACCTGTAATAGCATGGCAACTGTGGCTTTCCATGTTTAGAATCAGAGTGCATCCCAGTCTGCCCTGTGCTACTAAGTGTATGAGCATGCCCAGCATATCCTTGTGTGGATGGACACATAGTAGTGCATTCTGAACAGCCCTGTGCTACTAAGTGTGTGAGCATGCCCCCTGTGCTACTAAGTGTATGAGCATGCCCAGTATATCCTTGTGTAGATGGACACATAGTGCATTCCAAACAGCCCTGTGCTACTAAGTGTGTGAGCATGCCCAGTGACACCTTGTGTCGGTTATGTGCCTTTGTGGTTATGGCCATTGTAACCCTGTATAGTGGTATTAGTCGTCCATTCCACAGACGGGCATACTGCAGGTCAGGATGGATTCCTACTTTAAACACAGAGGTTCACAGGTATGTACATCTTAACTTCCAGCATCCCTGTTGATGTCCGCATTCCTAGAAGTTCATAATGACAGCCTTGAAATATGTAGTTTGTATGGCGCAACTCGTAAGTATGTAGTATTGTAATAGTAATCTGTAAATAGGCAGGTGTTCTGTTCCCACCACTGGCGTGTGTGTAAGTCTGTCCCCGTTTGCCAGAGGACTGTAAATTGCTTTTAGACTGCTCTCACTCCATACAATTCGTATACCCACCTTTGGCAGGGCAGATGATGACACCCACCTACAAATACACCTGTGGGAGTGCTGTGTCCCAATAATCTCGGTAGTGCGTTCTGTAACTGTGTAATGCTGTAGTGTAATAAAGTAGTTAGGTTGTTGCTCTAGTCCCGCACTTGTGTGTGTATGTGTGTGTGTGTGTGTGTGTGTGTGTGTGTGTGTGTCCGTTTGCCTGAGGGCTGAGTAATGCTTTGAGACTGCTCACACTCCATACATTTCTTATATCCCCTTTGGCAAAGCTGATGATGTCACCCATCTACAAATACACCTCTGAGAGTGCTGTGTCCCACTAATCTCAGTAGCGAGTTCTGTAACTGTGCAATGCTGTAGTGTAATAAAGTAGTTAGGTCAGTGTTCTAGTCTCACACTTGCCATGTGTGTGTCCCCATTTGCCTGAGGACTGAGTAATGCTTTTAGACTGCTCACACTCCATATATTTCTTATACCTACCTTTTGCAAGGCTGATGATGTCATCCATCTACAAATACACCTCTGGGAGTGCTGTGTCCCAGTAATCTTGGTAGCGCATTCTGTAACTGCATAATGCTGTAGTGTAATAAAGTGTTAGGTTGGTGTTCTAGTCCCATACGTTGTGTGTGTATGTCTCCCCGTTTTCCTGAGGACTGACTAATACTTTTAGACTGCTCACACTCCATGCATTTCTTATACCCACCTTTGGCAAGGCTGATGATGTCACCTACCTACAAATACACCTCTGGGAGTGCTGTGTCCCAGTAATCTTGGTAGTGTTCTCTAACTGCATAATGTTGTAGTATAGTAAAGTAGTTAGGTTGGTGTTCTAATCCCAGACATGCCATGCGCGCGCGCGTGTGTGTGTGTGTGTGTGTGTGTGTGTGTGTGTGTGTGTGTGTGTGTGTGTGTGTGTGTGCGTGTGTGTCTGCCTGCGTGAGACAAGTACAGTGCTTTGTAGTATTCGCCATAGCACATGCCCTAAATGCGTATTGCTGCAATGTGATACGGTAGGGGTTTGTATACAGGACATGGCAAGTGTGTGTCTGTCAGAGCCTGTGTAGAGGTGGCCATGATTGTCTTACCATTGGACTTGTTTGGGAGTGGGTTTTGTAATTTTCCTATATGGTATCCATCTTATGACACATTGGCCACCTCACGAGGGGTACAGCTGTCAGTCAGCCATGGGACTGTCTTGGCAAGCCACACCCATACATCTGGCAAAAGGCCTGGTGCACTAAGTAAGCAGCCCTACTAGTACCCGGTATATGTCCCGCACCCATGTGCCATGCACAAACAAACTTGCCTAGGATTTCCCGCTATATTGCTAGTACCATGCACATTGAGGACAGATAGTAGGCATGGAGTGAATGCAGTGGCCTGCAGAGGACATGGCACCCTGTACAGTGGTATAATAGGCACATATATGCAGACATTGTGCCTTCACTATGCTCCACACTGAATGCCTGCAACATATGTGGTGCCTTCAAATGTGATCCACAAAAAACATACAATGCTGTTCACATGTGCCCTGTATGGACCCATGCCACTGACACCATGGAATACCTGTATCATACTATACATGCAGGTGCAGGGCTGACCTGCTCACTATAGGCAGGTTTTGCCACACCAGGCCAGTATTGGCATATCGGGGTATAACAGGCTGTGTACACAACATGTCTCTGCCAAACCAGGTACACCTGTACATGTCACTGTACAGTATTGTGGGACATGCACATCCCAGGCAATGTCCATGTGAAGAACTATCAAACACAGACATGGCATGCATTGCAAAGCTATGGCCCTACACATTGGTAACCAGGATGTCAGGCCAGATAATGCAGTACCCATCTGTGTGAGACATTGCAGACACTACACCCCTGCACTGCACACCATTGTTGGGTGACACAATGCCAAGGATTACCCCTCACCCAGCCTTGTACAGCCATCTTGCACAGCCAACCACTACACACCCATGGAGCAATGCATACCTGCATGCCAGTACTGGCACCCTGTGTCTGTGTATGGATTGTGATGCTCCCAACCACAGTCACTCCCAGTATAAACCTCTTTGGCATGCCAGCAGTTGCCAAGCACTTTCACATGCCCTAGCCCATAGAACCTCCAGATATCCCCTGTGGTGCATGTGGTCCTGTGCATTACTGCAGTGTGGCAAACTAAGTAGTTACATTGTGTATTTGTGGCCCTGACAAAGGTGTCAATGCATGTCCATTAGAGAGTGTGGTTGTGGTGACAATGGCATCCATTCATGTGGACAGACATGTGTGCCACACTTAATGTATGTCTACTATATCTGTTGCAGATGTCACTCACCTACACACATATGTTCTTACAGCACAGCAACATGTCACCTTTGTGGCACATGTAGTAACGTTATGCACATGTAACAGTAATGAGTAGTCAGGGGTTTGACCCCTGTACTGTTCGGCGTGTGGCACATGATGCTTATGGTTAGGTCTCCAAGCCCTTCCCTGGTGTACTTTGCCTGTCCCACCCACACACTCTCTGGTGGATGTGAAGGTGTACACTTGCACAGCAGCAAAATGTGTATTGTAAGTGATGGAAATGGTCAGCTGATGGCCTCTGCACTTATTACAGTATTCCTCTAGCTGATTGCATGTGGTACAGCTGTGATGGTGTTCCCATAGCCATCCGCATGATAAACACAGTACACTATATAGGGAAACATGTTGTTATCTGGCCATGACAGTCGCTGTGAGTGGTACTTAGATGTGGTGTTCTGACATGGCATCACAGATGATATCTGGATGTACCTCAATCATTTTCCACAGTGGGAAATAGCCTAAAGACAGGAGGGTGATGTGCCACACATGACTACAGCATGTAGGTGAGCTATGCTGCACTGAGACTATTGCCTGTTTAACATATGTGTGGTAATGGCTGTTCTGCATGTTATAATACAGACATGACAGTACTCTGTTCATGAGGGACCCCCATCTGAAGGGCCATCGGTGAACTGGTCAGTGTGTGCAACCATTTGTTTCCTGTGTTACACACTGAACACACATCTGTACACAGTAGAAGCATGGTGTTAGGATTGCAGACAGTACATGATGATAGGGATGCGTTACTGCCATCGCATCCCTGAATGGACATGTGTCACATGAGACAGTGGTATGACAGACACTGTGTGGGGTTCCCAGTGACAAGCCAATGATAGGCAACTGTTTATAGCTGCGGTCACACGTCTACTACACATTGTACAGTTGGCATGCAGTATATATGCATGTATTGTGCTCCCTCTGCAAATGTATACCATCTGTTGTGCTGGGTTGCTGGTGATATCTCTGCATACTGTCGTAGGTAATCCTGTAGGCTGTTGTCTATCACTAAGTCATATGTGGGTTTAAAATGCAACACCATAGGATGAATGGGTTGGGAGGTCCCAGCAGAACCTCCTGTCCCACTTCAGCTGACCATGGCACCAGGCACTAGCACATCTGGGACCCAGCCATAGACATCAACCTCTGTTGGCTCTACACCACTGAGGATGGAGAATGTCCCCCCGGGAGCGGGACCAGATAAGTACATATCTGCTGTCGTGCGGTCCTGGACATGTTGCGTTGGTGGCTTCCTAAGGGGTTACGAAGCCAGATACGCCAGTTCAAGGGAGGAGTGTCACATTTACAGGGTGATTCTGCCCCTCCTGGACAGCCCCCAGCACTACCTCCTTTGCAGCTGTGTAGGTGCAGTGGCTGGTGCCCATGACTGTGGACCTCAGTCTCACTGTTCCCATGGGCTTTTGAATGCCGAAGACCCATCCCCATCCATGGTGTACCCCCCCCCACATGTGTCATATACCAACCCTGTATGCTGTCTTTTCTGTGATCCTACCTATCCTCCATGGCCATACCTACACTCCTTCCCCAACATCTGACCCTCACCTATGGACACATAAGGCCAATTGGCTCCTAGGATTACATCTGCCCTATACATAGCTGTCCATTACACACACATGTCCACTGGACACATGAAACCCTTGTAATATGCATCACAACATACTCCTGTTATTCTCACCCCTGTCCCTCAGGCGCATGATCCTGGCATGCACTTCACTCCTACATGGTCCAGGTACATGTGATGAGGACAACCCCATTGTACACACAACACTATCGGTCCCTCTATGGTTACCCCATTTACCTTTATCATGATGATGATGTTGCACACAGCACCTTGCAAGAGTACTGTTCACACATAATGATTGGACAGGTACTGTTGTGTTAATGTACATTACATGCACAGAGTGATGTATATGGCCAATGTACAACTATTTGCATGTATGACTGACACATGTCTGTCTGAGGGAGTCTTGTGATCACATAGAGCAACACCACTACATAATACAGGCGTCGCTGGTCTTTCCCATTTTATTCATTTGTAATGCTTTGTTGCCACATGGTATGTTCCTGATACATCTCTATATATGTATGTACCTATATGTTGGACATAAACACTCACATATACATCTACATGATGGGATACATTCCTATACTGTTGAATGACTGTGCTGTATGATATGTTTGTGGTACTGTCCATTGTCTGTATATCTGCCATGGCTTATTGGTAATACACATTATTTGTGTGCTCAGGGTCCTGGTTCTGAACCTTGCAAAGGACGTTTATTTGGTTGCAGGGCAGAATAAGCCCATTGGATACGGAGGGAGTAAGGCACATTAAAGCAGTTGGGAGTGGGTGAGCATGGGTTTGCACAGTGTTAAGCACTGCTGACCTCTGGTTACAGCCTCTTACATTTGGTTAGCCTCTACATTGCTTTACCAGTGCCATAGTCGCATACTGGTAGCCAAACACGCTTACACCCGCTCGCTCTCGCACTTGCAAATGCACTGACTTTGGAGCTTGCATCTGTTACTCTCAACCCTGGGTGGGAGCAAGGACAACAATATTACCTTGTGATGCCAATTACATTGGACTACATGACTAAAGTATCGGGATTGTCTGCCCATTAGGCGACGGCATGGTGTT